>NC_134271.1:155277633-155373443 GCF_031893055.1 Leptodactylus fuscus
AAGAATATAACTACTATAATACTGCTCCTATGTACAAGAATATAACTACTATAATACTGCCCCCTATGTACAAGAATATAACTACTATAATACTACCTCCTATGTACAAGAATATAACTACTATAATACTACCTCCTATGTACAAGAATATAACTACTATAATACTGCCCCCTATGTACAAGAATATAACTACTATAATACTACCTCCTATGTACAAGAATATAACTACTATAATACTGCTCCTATGTACAAGAATATAACTACTATAATACTGCTCCTATATACAAGAATATAACTACTATAATACTACCTCCTATGTACAAGAATATAACTACTATAATACTGCTCCTATGTACAAGAATATAACTACTATAATGCTACCTCCTATATACAAGAATATAACTACTATAATACTGCTCCTATGTACAAGAATATAACTACAATAATACTGCTCCTATATACAAGAATATAACTACTATAATACTGCTCCTATGTACAAGAATATAACTACTATAATACTACCTCCTATGTACAAGAATATAACTACTATAATACTGCTCCTATATACAAGAATATAACTACTATAATACTACCTCCTATGTACAAGAATATAACTACTATAATACTGCTCCTATGTACAAGAATATAACTACTATAATACTGCTCCTATGTACAAGAATATAACTACTATAATACTGCTCCTATGTACAAGAATATAACTACTATAATACTACCTCCTATGTACAAGAATATAACTACTATAATACTACCTCCTATGTACAAGAATATAACTACTATAATACTGCTCCTATGTACAAGAATATAACTACTATAATACTGCTCCTATGTACAAGAATATAACTACTATAATACTGCTCCTATTTACAAGAATATAACTACTATAATACTACCTCCTATGTACAAGAATATAACTACTATAATACTGCCCCCTATGTACAAGAATATAACTACTATAATACTGCCCCCTATGTACAAGAATATAACTACTATAATACTACCTCCTATGTACAAGAATATAACTACTATAATACTGCTCCTATGTACAAGAATATAACTACAATAATACTGCTCCTATGTACAAGAATATAACTACAATAATACTGCTCCTATGTACAAGAATATAACTACAATAATACTGCTCCTATGTACAAGAATATAACTACTATAATACTGCTCCTATGTACAAGAATATAACTACTATAATACTGCTCCTATGTACAAGAATATAACTACTATAATACTACCTCCTATGTACAAGAATATAACTACTATAATACTACTCCTATGTACAAGAATATAACTACTATAATACTACCTCCTATGTACAAGAATATAACTACTATAATACTACCTCCTATGTACAAGAATATAACTACTATAATACTGCTCCTATGTACAAGAATATAACTACTATAATACTACTCCTATGTACAAGAATATAACTACTATAATACTACCTCCTATGTACAAGAATATAACTACTATAATACTACCTCCTATGTACAAGAATATAACTACTATAATACTGCTCCTATGTACAAGAATATAACTACTATAATACTGCCCCTATGTACAAGAATATAACTACTATAATACTGCCCCTATGTACAAGAATATAACTACTATAATACTACATGGTATATACAAGAATATAACTACTATAATACTACTCCTATGTACAAGAATATAACTACTATAATACTGCTCCTATGTACAAGAATATAACTACTATAATACTACTCCTATGTACAAGAATATAACTACTATAATACTACCTCCTATGTACAAGAATATAACTACTATTATACTGCCCCCTATGTACAAGTATATAACTACTATCATACTACTCCTACGTACAAGAATATAACTACTATAATACTACTCCTACGTACAAGAATATAACTACTATAATACTACTCCTACGTACAAGAATATAACTACTATAATACTACCCACTATGTACAAGAATATAACTACTATAATACTGCTCCTATGTGCAAGAATATAACTACTATGATACTGCCCCCTATGTATAAAGGCAGGTATATAAGTAATAATATATGTTGGGGGGGGGGTGTATTTCTCACCATAATATAGGGCATATGTCGCTGCTGCCCCGGTAAATGACCCCACCATCTGAATGATGAAATAAATGGGCAGTTTCCACCAGGGGAATCGGCCTAGTGCACATAAGCTGAGTGAATACGCCGGGTTCAGGTGTCCGCCTGCAGAATAGAAGATGATGTTATCCTGGATGTCCAGCTCTTAGAGGGCGACAGTGCGCCACCTTGTGGTGGAGGGATCCTGACAATACATCACATAACGGTCACAAATCCATCATATACGGGACTATTACTGAGCAGACATGGACATATCTTGTACTTTACAGTAGAATTTAAGGCAGGAAGTCAGAGGTGCAGCACCTAAATGTTCCCCCATGGCCCTCCATCCGTTCCTGCTTTCTGTTATTTTATGACCCCGGTCTTTGCCCACCTGACACTCCTCCGGACACATAGATGGCTATGACGACAGCGATGGCCCCGGCCAAGTACATACAGAAGAAGTTGCCTTTGGTGTCGGAGCTGGTGACACCTTGAGCCACAGCCGAGGTCGTAATGAACTAGAAGACAAGACAAAGTCATGGAAGTGATGAGCAGAAGACAGGCGTGACCCACCGCTGACTATGGAGGTGTCCATACCTAGGCCTATATTCACACTACCCATAATGCATATCCCCTATATACTGACTGTATACCCTGTCGTGTGTATTTAGGCAGTAGCTCTGATTTCTGATGAGTGTTCCTTTAAGGTTCCCCATTAGGCCCAGCTTGGTATATGGCTGTGGTGTTGGGCAATCTCTCGAGGGATCACTAACTTTAGGACTTTTTTAGGAATCGAAAATTGCACAAGTGTCAAGAAAACAGGATGTGAAAGCCAGAGGCTGGGACCCCAAAAACAGAACCTGCGGGCAGAAGAGGCTGAGCAAGCAAAACACAGAGGAGAACCTGCGGCTGGAGCAGAGTAGTGATATTGTAATACTCCAGGTATCGTGAGCCCAAACAATGCCCCATCTCATCTACCCATGTCAGGGTCCTAAATCAACCGGCCCTGCCCAACTGGTCACATAGAGAACTCTGTTATTACCCTGCGTAAATATCCACTATAGACTGTACTACTGTATTACATACCACCTGGGCCACCAGAGAACTGATCTACATGGACATGACATACACTACTGGGAACAGTACCTAAACCACTGGACCACCGAGAACAGTACCTAGACCACCATAAACAGTACCTAGATCCCTGGACCACCGGGAACAGTACCTAGACCACTGGACCATCGGGAACAGTGCCTAGACAACTGGACCTCCGGGAACAGTACATAGATCACTGGACCACCAGGAACAGTGCCTAGACAACTGGACTACCGAGAACAGTACCTAGACCACTGGACCACTAGGAACAGTACATAGACCACTGGACCACCGGGAACAGTACCTAGACCACTGGACCACTAGGAACAGTACATAGACCACTGGACCACCAGGAACAGTACCTAGACAACTGGACCAACTGGAACAGTACCGAGACCACTGGACTACTAGGAACAGTACCTAGACCACTGGACAACTGGAACAGTAAGTAGACCACTGGACCACCGAGAACAGTACCTAGACAACTGGACCAACAGGAACAGTACCTAGACCTCTGGACAACTGGAACAGTAAGTAGACCACTGGACCACCGAGAACAGTACCTAGACAACTGGACCACCAGGAACAGAACCTAGACCACTGGACTACTAGGAACAGTACCTAGACCACCAGAGACAGTACTTAGACAACTGGACTACCGGGAACAGTACCTAGACAACTGGACCACTAGGAACAGTACCTAGACCACTGGACCACTAGGAACAGTACCTAGACCACTGGACCCCCAGGAACAGTAACTAGACCATTGGATCACCAGGAACCGTACCTAGACCACTGGACAACCGAGAACAGCATCTAGAACACTGGACAACCAAGAACAGTACCTAGACCATTGGGAACAGTACCTAGACCACTGGAGCACTAGGAACAGTACATAGACCACTAGACGACTAGGAACAGTACCTAGACCACTGGACCTTTGGGAACAGTACCTAGACCACTGGACCTTTGGGAACAGTACCTAGACCACTGGACCACCAGGAACAGTACCTAGACAACTAGACCAACTGGAACAGTACCGAGACCACTGGACCACTAGGAACAGTACCTAGACCACTGGACAACTGGAACAGTAAGTAGACCACTGGACCACCGAGAACAGTACCTAGACAACTGGACCACCAGGAACAGAACCTAGACCACTGGACAACTGGGAACAGTAAGTAGACAACTGGACCACCGAGAACAGTACCTAGACAACTGGACCTTTGGGAACAGTACCTAGACCACTGGACCTTTGGGAACAGTACCTAGACCACTGGACCACCAGGAACAGTACCTAGACAACTAGACCAACTGGAACAGTACCGAGACCACTGGACCACTAGGAACAGTACCTAGACCACTGGACAACTGGAACAGTAAGTAGACCACTGGACCACCGAGAACAGTACCTAGACAACTGGACCACCAGGAACAGAACCTAGACCACTGGACAACTGGGAACAGTAAGTAGACAACTGGACCACCGAGAACAGTACCTAGACAACTGGGCCACTGGGAACAGTACCTAGACCACCAGAGACAGTACTTAGACAACTGGACTTCCGGGAACAGTACCTAGACAACTGGACCACTAGGAACAGTACCTAGACAACTGGACCACTAGGAACAGTACCTAGACCACTGGACCACTAGGAACAGTACCTAGACCACTGGACCACTAGGAACAGTACCTATGACCACTGGACCACTAGGAATAGTACCTAGACCACTGGACCCCCAGGAACACTAACTAGACCACTGGATCACCAGGAACCGTACCTAGACCACTGGACAGCCGAGAACAGTATCTAGAACACTGGACAACCAAGAACAGTACCTAGACCATTGGGAACAGTACCTAGACCACTGGACCACTAGGAACAGTACCTAGACCACTGGACCACTAGGAACAGTACCTAGACCACTGGACCACTAGGAACAGTACCTAGACCACTGGACCACTAGGAACAGTACCTAGACCACTGGACCACTAGGAACAGTACCTAGACCACTGGACCACTAGGAACAGTACATAGACCACTGGACCACCAGGAACAGTACCTAGACCACTGGACCTTTGGGAACAGTACCTAGAACACTGGATCGCCTTGGGCAGGGCATAGACCACTAAATCATCAGGGGAAGCAGAGAGATTACACTTCTAGAACACCAGAGGAGCAGGAAGATTCCATATTGTCTTTTTTCGTGACTTACGAGCAGCACAAAGACCCCCAGAAATTCGGCCAGACATTCCCGGAGCAGGGTATTCCTAATTCTCAGATATTTCTGCGCCCACTCCCGGAGATGCCAGGATTCCATGTTCATGTGGAATATATGACAGGAGAAAGTGTCAGGAGGGGGCGACGTCTCCTTATAAAGGCTTCTATTACACAGGGAGAGATAAGAGGGTCACCCAACAGCCAATCGTTCCATTATCTGCTCCCCACCTCCCCCTCAGGTGTGCAGACACTAGTCACTCCCCGAAAATCTGTACCAACACCTAGAAACCTCAAAGGACAATCTGGAGAAGCCAACGGGACGGATTGATGTAGCAGAGCTGAGCGTGTGGTGAGATCAAGGAACGTGCAGGTAAAATACAACACGTACCAGGGACCGCGAGGAGCGAAACACGGTCAGCTCTGCTACATCGCCTTCTGACGCGGGATCTCCGATCCGTCACACCATCTATTTTTACAATTATATCGTTTACGCTTTTTCTAAATTTACTTTTGTTACATTTTTATCATTTATGTTTTTCACATTTTATTTCCATTTTTTTTTTTAAATTCTGAATTTGTGATTATTTTTAAACTTTATTTTCGTTTTTCCTATTTTTTGGGCAAATCTTTCAGGTGAAATCCATAAATATTACACAGATATAATTGTTATAGATTGTCCGATAGAAAATAAGATCCAGAGAACATCCAAATCCATAAACTGAGGGATTATCTATGATTTCCTCCCCTCTCTCTTTTCCCGTAAGCCCCCACCCAAAACCCGCAGCTAACTCATAAAGGGATCCCATTGCCCATTAACATATTATTCTTAAAGGGGATGTGTTTCCAGAACCAGAATATTACCTGCAGATAGATAGGTTAGGGTCACTCAGTGTTTTCTCCTTCTGAATCCGTGTCACAGTTACTGAGATAGCGACACTTTTGTCATATGTGCTCTTTAAAGCAACGAGGATGTGGTCATTGCTCCAAACAGATAAATGGTAACTCCCTTGTTGCTCCAAAAAGTTCATACACTTATTGACCAAAACTTTGATATCTCAGAAAAGGAGGCAGCTATTCATAAGAGGAAAACACTGTATGATTCAGGTGACAGTAACCTATCTATCTGCAGGGCTGGGGTGATATGCTGGGTCTGGTGACAGTAACCTATCTATCTGCAGGGCTGGGGTGATATGCTGGGTCTGGTGACAGTAACCTATCTATCTGCAGGGCTGGGGTGATATGCTGGGTCTGGTGACAGTAACCTATCTATCTGCAGGGCTGGGATGATATGCTGGGTCTGGTGACAGTAACCTATCTATCTGCAGGGCTGGGGTGATATGCTGGTTCTGGTGACAGTAACCTATCTATCTGCAGGGCTGGGGTGATATGCTGGTTCTGGTGACAGTAACCTATCTATCTGCAGGGCTGGGGTGATATGCTGGTTCTGGTGACACTAACCTATCTATCTGCAGGGCTGGGGTGATATGCTGGGTCTGGTGACAGTAACCTATCTATCTGCAGGGCTGGGGTGATATGCTGGTTCTGGTGACAGTAACCTATCTATCTGCAGGGCTGGGGTGATATGCTGGGTCTGGTGACAGTAACCTATCTATCTGCAGGGCTGGGGTGATATGCTGGGTCTGGTGACAGTAACCTATCTATCTGCAGGGCTGGGGTGATATGCTGGGTCTGGTGACAGTAACCTATCTATCTGCAGGGCTGGGGTGATATACTGGGTCTGGTGACAGTAACCTATCTATCTGCAGGGCTGGGGTGATATGCTGGGTCTGGTGACAGTAACCTATCTATCTGCAGGGCTGGGGTGATATACTGGTTCTAGTGACAGTAACCTATCTATCTGTAGGGCTGGGGTGATATGCTGGTTCTGGTGACAGTAACCTATCTATCTGCAGGGCTGGGGTGATATACTGGTTCTAGTGACAGTAACCTATCTATCTGCTGAACTGGGGTGATATGCTGGTTCTGGTGACAGTAACCTATCTATCTGCAGGGCTGGGGTGATATGCTGGTTCTGGTGACAGTAACCTATCTATCTTTAGGGCTGGGGTGATATGCTGGGTCTGGTGACAGTAACCTATCTATCTGCAGGGCTGGGGTGATATGCTGGTTCTGGTGACAGTAACCTATCTATCTGCAGGGATGGGGTGAAATGCTGGTTCTGGTGACAGTAACCTATCTATCTGCAGGGATGGGGTGAAATGCTGGTTCTGGTGACAGTAACCTATCTATCTGCAGGGCTGGGGTGATATGCTGAGGTCTGGTGACAGTAACCTATCTATCTGCAGGGCTGGGGTGATATGCTGGTTCTGGTGACAGTAACCTATCTATCTGCAGGATATTACAGTGATGGATTTCAGTGTCTGGTTCTATAAAATAAAGAATAACAAATCATGGCTGTATCAGATGATCGGCCCCGATCATATAATGGATGTTGTCTCCGGTTCTCGTATAGATTCCCATCGTTGCGTCTGACCATAAAGTCCTTGTGTGATGTTGCAGCTCACAATTTGCGGCTGATGAAAGCGACAATCAATGGCAGAGATAACCAGCAATAAGCGGCGTCGCTCTGATCCGTGGAGCTTATCTCCCCCGCTGTCATTAATAGCGACCTCGAGAATCTAATGAACTTACCGAGATCCTGAGATCAGCAGAATAACAGGAAAGAATCCCGAACGTTCCCGGCAGCAGCGGCCTGATCAGAGAACTACAAACCTCAGCAATGTCTCCCATCACTCCCCACATTGTATCCTCAGCGCGTGCAACCAACATCTCTGTCCTCCCCTGACCTGGTTAATTTTCACAATGGCCTGCACCTTGTCCCCCTCCCAGATCAATCATTCACCCCAAACACCCCAAGTCCAGGACACAACTACAAGAACAACCTGACCCGCATGTCTGTAATACTTAATATATGGACACTGCACAGTACTACTTCTATAGTCCTGTACATATGGACACTGCACAGTACCACTTCTCTAGTCCTGTATATATGGACAGTGCACAGTACCACTTCTCCTGTCCTGTATATATGGACACTGCACAGTACCACTTCTCCTGTCCTGTATATATGGACAGTGCACAGTACCACTTCTCCTGTCCTGTATATATGGACACTGCACAGTACCACTTCTCTAGTCCTGTATATATGGACACTGCACAGTACCACTTCTCCTGTCCTGTATATATGGACACTGCACAGTACCACTTCTCCTGTCCTGTATATAAGGACACTGCACAGTACCACTTCTTTAGTCCTGTATATATGGACACTGCACAGTACCACTTCTCTAGTCCTGTATATATGGACAGTGCACAGTACCACTTCTATAGTCCTGTACATATGGACACTGCACAGTACCACTTCTCTTGTCCTGTATATATGTACACTGCACAGTACCACTTCTATAGTCCTGTATATATGGACACTGCACAGTACCACTTCTATAGTCCTGTATATATGGACAGTGCACAGTACCACTTCTCTAGTCCTGTATATATGGACACTGCACAGTACCACTTCTCTTGTCCTGTATATATGTACACTGCACAGTACCACTTCTCTAGTCCTGTATATATGGACACTGCACAGTACCACTTCTCTAGTCCTGTATATATGGACACTGCACAGTACCACTTCTCTAGTCCTGTATATATGGACACTGCACAGTACCACTTCTCTTGTCCTGTATATATGGACACTGCACAGTACCACTTCTCTAGTCCTGTATATATGGACAGTGCACAGTACCACTTCTCTAGTCCTGTATATATGGACACTGCACAGTACCACTTCTCTAGTCCTGTATATATGGACACTGCACAGTACCACTTCTCTAGTCCTGTATATATGGACACTGCACAGTACCACTTCTCTAGTCCTGTATATATGGACACTGCACAGTACCACTTCTCCTGTCCTGTATATATGGACACTGCACAGTACCACTTCTCCTGTCCTGTATAAATGGACACTGCACAGTACCACTTCTATAGTCCTGTACATATGGACACTGCACAGTACCACTTCTCTAGTCCTGTATATATGGACAGTGCACAGTACCACTTCTCTAGTCCTGTATATATGAACAGTGCACAGTACCACTTCTCTAGTCCTGTATATATGGACAGTGCACAGTACCACTTCTATAGTCCTGTACATATGGACACTGCACAGTACCACTTCTCCTGTCCTGTATATATGGACAGTGCACAGTACCACTTCTCTAGTCCTGTATATATGGACAGTGCACAGTACCACTTCTCTAGTCCTGTATATATGGAGAGTGCACAGTACCACTTCTCCTGTATATATGGACAGTGCACAGTACCACTTCTCCTGTCCTGTATATATGGACACTGCACAGTACCACTTCTCTAGTCCTATATATATGGACAGTGCACAGTACCACTTCTCTTGTCCTGTATATATGTACACTGCACAGTACCACTTCTCTAGTCCTGTATATATGGACACTGCACAGTACCACTTCTCTTGTCCTGTATATATGGACACTGCACAGTACCACTTCTCTAGTCCTGTATATATGGACACTGCACAGTACCACTTCTCTAGTCCTGTATATATGGACAGTGTACAGTACCACTTCTCTAGTCCTGTATATACGGACACTGCACAGTACCACTTCTCCTGTCCTGTATATATGGACACTGCACAGTACCACTTCTCTAGTCCTGTATATATGGACACTGCACAGTACCACTTCTCTAGTCCTGTATATATGGACACTGCACAGTACCACTTTTCTTGTCCTGTATATATGGACAGTGCACAGTACCACTTCTCTTGTCCTGTATATATGGAGAGTGCACAGTACCACTTCTCTTGTCCTGTATATATGGACACTGCACAGTACCACTTCTCTAGTCCTGTATATATGGACACTGCACAGTACCACTTCTCTTGTCCTGTATATATGGACACTGCACAGTACCACTTCTCTTGTCCTGTATATATGGACAGTGCACAGTACCACTTCTCTTGTCCTGTATACATGGACAGTACACTGTACCACTTCTCCAGTCCTGTATATATGGACAGTGCACAGTACCACTTCTCTTGTCCTGTATATATGGAGAGTGCACAGTACCACTTCTCTAGTCCTGTATATATGGACAGTGCACAGTACCACTTCTCTTGTCCTGTATATATGGACACTGCACAGTACCATTTCTCTTCTCCTGTATACATAGACAGTGCACAGTACCACTTCTTTAGTCCTGTATATATGGACAGTGCACAGTACTACTTCTCTTGTCCTGTATATATGGACAGTGCACAGTACCACTTCTCTAGTCCTGTATATATGGACAGTGCACAGTACCACTTCTCTTGTCCTGTATATATGGACAGCGCACAGTACCACTTCTCTTGTCCTGTATATATGGACACTGCACAGTACCACTTCTCTTGTCCTGTATATATGGACACTGCACAGTACCACTTCTCCTGTCCTGTATATATGGACACTGCACAGTACCACTTCTCTAGCCCTGTATATATGGACACTGCACAGTACCACTTCTCCTGTCCTGTATATATGGACACTGCACAGTACCACTTCTATAGTCCTGTATATATGGACACTGCACAGTACCACTTCTCTAGTCCTGTATATATGGACACTGCACAGTACCACTTCTCCTGTCCTGTATATATGGACAGTGCACAGTACTACTTCTCTTACCCTGTATATATGGACAGTACACTGTACCACTTCTCCAGTCCTGTATATATGGACAGTGCACAGTACCACTTCTCTTGTCCTGTATATATGGAGAGTGCACAGTACCACTTCTCTAGTCCTGTATATATGGACAGTGCACAGTACCACTTCTCTTGTCCTGTATATATGGACACTGCACAGTACCACTTCTCTTGTCCTGTATATATGGACACTGCACAGTACCACTTCTCTTGTCCTGTATATATGGACAGTGCACAGTACCACTTCTCTAGTCCTGTATATATGGACAGTGCACAGTACCACTTCTCTAGTCCTGTATATATGGACACTGCACAGTACCACTTCTCCTGTCCTGTATATATGGACACTGCACAGTACCACTTCTCTAGTCCTGTATATATGGACACTGCACAGTACCACTTCTCTTGTCCTGTATATATGGAGAGTGCACAGTACCACTTCTCCTGTCCTGTATATATGGACACTGCACAGTACCACTTCTCTTGTCCTGTATATATGGAGAGTGCACAGTACCACTTCTCTAGTCCTGTATATATGGACACTGCACAGTACCACTTCTCCTGTCCTGTATATATGGACAGTGCACAGTACTACTTCTCTTACCCTGTATATATGGACAGTGCACAGTACCACTTCTCTTACCCTGTATATATGGACAGCGCACAGTACCACTTCTCTAGTCCTGTATATATGGACACTGCACAGTACCACTTCTGTCCTGTATATATGGACACTGCACAGTACCACTTCTCTTGTCCTGTATATATGGACACTGCACAGTACCACTTCTCCTGTCCTGTATATATGGACACTGCACAGTACCACTTCTCCTGTCCTGTATATATGGACAGTGCACAGTACCACTTCTCTTGTCCTGTATATATGGGCACTGCACAGTACCACTTCTCTTGTCCTGTATATATGGGCACTGCACAGTACCACTTCTCTAGTCCTGTATATATGGACACTGCACAGTACCACTTCTCTTGTCCTGTATATATGGACACTGCACAGTACCACTTCTCCTGTCCTGTATATATGGACACTGCACAGTACCACTTCTCCTGTCCTGTATATATGGACAGTGCACAGTACCACTTCTCTTGTCCTGTATATATGGGCACTGCACAGTACCACTTCTCTTGTCCTGTATATATGGGCACTGCACAGTACCACTTCTCTAGTCCTGTATATATGGACACTGCACAGTACCACTTCTCTAGTCCTGTATATATGGACACTGCACAGTACCACTTCTCTTGTCCTGTATATATGGAGAGTGCACAGTACCACTTCTCCTGTCCTGTATATATGGACACTGCACAGTACCACTTCTCTTGTCCTGTATATATGGAGAGTGCACAGTACCACTTCTCTAGTCCTGTATATATGGACACTGCACAGTACCACTTCTCCTGTCCTGTATATATGGACAGTGCACAGTACCACTTCTCTATCCTGTATATATGGACAGCGCACAGTACCACTTCTCTATACTGTTGGGGTGGGTGTGCAGGTACTGAAGGGTTAAGCATCTATCGTTCCCATCAATCATTAACCCCTTCAGTCTTGTGACGTTCTGAGATTTGTCACCTGTTAGAAGATCTGGAACAATTCGGTAAAACATTTGGCAGGATGACAGATGAGTTGAATACAATGGCTGCTTACCTCCCAACATTCAGAGCACAGAAAGAAGAACAAAATATCTGACGCACTATGTGCACTGTGACAAATTTAGCCACACCCACTTCTATGTTGACTCCGCCCATTCTCACCCATTTTTCTTTGTGCCCCCCACACAGTATAATCCTCCTACAGTCACCCTAATATATTATCTGCCCCCACATTATAATGTTCCCCTCCAATTGCTCCTCAGTATGAAGTTCCTCTGCTTGTGTCCCAGTTTAAACTGGGGGCAATTAGAGAGGAACATTAAACTGGGGCAGCTGGAGGGGGACATGTACCCCTTCAGCTACCCCCAGTTTAATTTCCACTCCTCCATCTGTCCCCAGTCTAATGCCCCCCTTCATCTGACCCAGTTTAATATCCCTCTTCATCTGCCACCAATTTAATGTCTCCCCCATCTTCCCCAGTTTAATGCCCCCCTTTATCTTCCACCAATTCAATGTCCCCCCTTCATCCAGCCCCAATTTAATTCCCCCCTTCATCTGTCAGCAATTTAATTGCCCCCTTTATCTCTCCCCATTTTAATGTCCCCCCAAAGTGCAACATAATAAATTCGCTGATACTCACCTCTCCTCGCTCCCCTGCTGTCTCTTCTCCCGGAGTGTTTAGGGAGTTGCAGGTGCAATGTGAGTGACATCATCATATACATCATCTACAGCTCCAGGGGCCGGAGCATAGGGAGGGGAATAGTGGTGAGGCAGGGGCTGTCCGCGGACGTCTCCTGCTTTATCATTGTATTCAACTCATCTGTGTCCGGAGAGTTGAATCCGGGATGTATCTACCGAGACGATACAGGACCTACAATCCAGGACTGTCCCATAGAATCCAGGACAGTTGGGAGGTATGCAATGGTGACGTAAGATCCGTCCACTCCCTGCTTCACCATACGGCCCCGTCTCTGCTCCAGGGCTAGTAGATATAATGTGATGACATCACTCACATCGCGCCTGTAGCTCGCTGATCACTGCGGGAGAAGAGACAGCAGGGGAGCGAGGAGTGGGACAGAATATTGTGCGGCGGCTGCAGGGGAACTTTACAAACTGTGGGTGCAGATGTAGGGGGACATGAATCTGGGGGCAGCTGGAGGGGACAGTATCTGAAACTGGCCCTGCCCCCAGTTTAATGTGTGGCACTGGGCAAAATTAAAAGAAGGCCCCTAAATACCGACATACCAACAACACCGTCATATTCTGTCACTTCAGAGGTCAGTGCTGCAAATTTTGCCCCGCCCACTTTTGTGTTGACTCCGCCCACTCGTTAATTTTTCATGTGCCCGCACACAATATAATCCTCCTACAGTCACCCGTAAATTATATGTCCCCCCTCTATCTCTCCCCCAGTTTCATATACACCCTTCATCTGCCCCCAGTTTCATGTCCCTCTTCCATCTCTACCCCCAGATTCATGTCCCCCATCTCTGCCCCCAGTTTCATGTCCTCTCCATCTCTGCCCCCAGATTCATGTCCCCCACCTCTGCCCCCAGATTCATGTCCCCCCATCTCTGCCCCTAGATTCATGTCCCCACATCTCTGCCCCCAGTTTCATGTCCACTCCATCTCTGCCCCCAGATTCATGTCCCTCCATCTCTGCCCCCAGATTCATGTCCCTCCATCTCTGCCCCCAGATTCATGTCCCCACATCTCTGCCCCCAGTTTCATGTCCACTCCATCTCTGCCCCCAGATTCATGTCCCTCCATTTCTGCCCCAGATTCATGTCCCCCCTCCATCTCTGCCCCCAGATTCATGTCTCCCCTCCATCTCTGCCCCCAGATTCATGTCCCCCTTCCATCTCTGCCCCCAGATTCATGTCCCCCCTCCATCTCTGCCCCCAGATTCATGTCCCCACATCTCTGCCCCCAGTGTCATGCCGTCCTCTCCTTCATCTGTCCCCAGATTCACGTTCCACCTCCACATTAAACTTACCTTCTCCTCTGCTCCCTTGCCGCTCTCTGCGCGCCTCTCTCGCTGACACATCCGGCTGAAGGAAGGAGCTGACACAAGTCAGCTCCTCGCTTCACCGCTGCCGCCTCTCTCCCTGACACATGCGGCTGAAGCGAGGAGCTGACCTGTGTCAGCTTCTCGCTTCGCTGCTGCCGCCGGCTCCTGGCTTGTTGTCTCCTTGCTTCAGCCGCATATGTGTTCAACTCAGATCTGCGTCCTCTGGACGCAGATCTGAGTTGAAATCGGGACATACCTCCCTCCAACCGGGACCGCGGGACATGTCACCCAAATCGTGACTGTCCCGCGGAAATCGGGACGGTTGGGAGGTATGCTGCTGTGTGTATACAACCGTTATGTGTGTGCTGCTGTGTGTATACAACCGCTATGTGTGTGCTGCTGTGTGTATACAACCGTTATGTGTGTGCTGCTGTGTGTATACAACCGTTATGTGTGTGCTGCTGTGTGTATACAACCGTTATGTGTGTGCTGCTGTGTGTATACAACCGTTGTGTGTGCTGCTGTGTGTATACAACCGTTATGTGTGTGCTGCTGTGTGTATACAACCGTTGTGTGTGCTGCTGTGTGTATACAACCGCTATGTGTGTGCCTCTATGTGTGTGCTGCTGAGTGTACCCCGATGTATGTATACCTGCTGTGTGTGTGCTGTTATGTGTGTGCTGCTGAGTGTGTACCGCTGTGGGTATACCTCTAGATCAGGGGTCTCAAACTCACGGTCCTTGGGCCAATAGTTTGCGGCCCCCGGCGGACATCCCGACATCTGCCGTAATAGTACGGCACATGCCGGGTGTGTATCTATGGCGACCGCCATAGCCGCCGCGTGTCTACTGCTGTAAGCAGTAGACAACCGGCACTAATGTCTCCGATCGGTCCCGGGACCGATTGGAGGCATTAACCCCTACGGCGCCACGGTAAAGGCGCCGGAGGCGCCATTTTCCCAGCGTTGCATGGGCACTGCCATTTTGCTGGTGATCGCCGGCTCCTGGACCATGCTCCAGGGCCGACGTCACGTTGCCATGACAGCCGGGAGCCTTTACAAGGCTCCCGGCCGGTCTGCAATCTCTCTCTTTTGCAGGCTGGTCTATGCATTAGCATTGTAATGCATTGCATTAGTGATCAGACCCCCTGGGGTTCAACGCCCCTAGAGGGTCTAATAAATGCAAAAAAAAAAAAAATTAAAAAAAAGTAAAAAAAAATATATAGAAAAATATAAAAAGTATTAAAAATTCAAATCCCCCCCTTTCCCTAGAACAAATATAAAAGTAGTTAAAAACTGTGAAACACATACATGTTAGGTATCCCCACGTCCGAAATCGCCCGCTCTACAAAGCTATACAAATATTTTTCCTGTTCGGTAAACGCCGTAGCGGGAAAAATGGTCAAAAGTGCCAAACCGCCGTCTTTTCACTGTTTTGATTCTGATAAAGATTTGAATAAAAAGTGATCAAAGCAATAACATTCCTCGAAAATGGTAGAACTACAAAGTACACCCTGTCCCGCAAAAAAAGACGCCCTATACATCCCCGTACACTGACGTATAAAAAAGTTACGGCTGTCGGAATATGGCGACTATTAGAAAAAAAAAAAAAATTGGGAAAACCTGATGCGGCCTCACCCGAACTCTACCTCCAGTGGCCCCCCAGTAAATTGAGTTTGAGGCCCCTGCTCTAGATAGTGATGTAAAGACAATAGTCGTGCACTGCACAGACTCCTCTCCACAGGACCTCAGGATGTGATGGTCAGGGTGTAACACCCTGCAATTCCCCAGAGCCACCACTACACAGGGGATGGCGCTGCTGTGCCAGTCCTATAAGGGTCCAGTCACACAGAGTAACGTGGCACGTATACGGCGTGTGAGACTGTGCGCGCCGTAAAAGCTCCCATTGATTTCAATGGGAGTTTGGATCGTATACGCCGTGTTATTTTGCGGCCGCTTGTAATGGCTAATGCAGGTCATTTTTTGGGAATACTGTATCTCAGTAACGGTACATCCTAAAGATCTGAGACCTGGTCTAAAACCTTCCGGGACACCTGATAGACCTGTGTGCCAAATTTGGTGAAGATCGGTCCAGTTGTTTGCTCGCGCATAAAGAACAGACAGACAGAAACTCATATATATATATATATATATATATATATATATATATATATATATATATATATATATGAGAGATAGTTCCTTCTTACAAATATCCCCCTCTATAAATAATACTTCCCCCCTCTATAAATAATAGTCCGTCCCGGTATAGATATATATATATAGGCCACTTATTAATAACCGTTCCCCCAGCTTTATTAACATCAGATCCTGTTTATAGATAATGTTTCCTCCGGGCTTACTATAATTAGTCCCTGGTAATAAATATGTGCCCCCCCCCCCATCAGTAGTTGCGCCCCTCAGATAATAATACATCTTGTATTCGTCTTACAAATCCCCCGCTGAGTCCCGATTCTGAAGTCTGTCCCTTCTATTGAGCAGAGTCCGTCACAGGCGCTGCGATACAATGACATCATCGCATCGCTTAGGGGTTAATCACTACACAGCGTGGGGTGCAAAAATGTAATCAATGCTGTGTAGGGAATCGGATCATTTTTAAAATCCCATCTCCGATTATTTAAAAAATCCCATTGACTTGCATTGGGATTGGAATTGGGATCGGGTTCGAATGGAAAATGATTGGAAATCGGATTTTAAAAACAATCCTGAAATTTCCAGATCGGCTCAGCCCCAGTCCTCACTCCTCTGATTTGTAACGTGACGCCATATAAATAAAGTTATTATAATACACTACGGCTCAGTCATTTCTTTGTGTTACATTCTGTGACTTGTTTCCGAATAACTTTTGTTACTAATTGTTCCCCAGTGTTCCCTCTGTTCACAGCGACATCTTGTGGCCAAAGCAAATCACAGCCCTGAAGGAATGTTATGGTGGTAATACTGCTCCATCTAGTGGCCAAACTATAAAAGTGCAAGTGGTAGGAGTCAGATCATAGAAACAGATTAGTGGCTGATAGAGATGAGCGAACACTAAAATGTTCGAGGTTCGAAATTCGATTCGAACAGCCGCTCACTGTTCGAGTGTTCGAATGGGTTTCGAACCCCATTATAGTCTATGGGGAACATAAACTCGTTAAGGGGGAAACCCAAATTCGTGTCTGGAGGGTCACCAAGTCCACTATGACACCCCAGGAAATGATACCAACACCCTGGAATGACACTGGGACAGCAGGGGAAGCATGTCTGGGGGCATAAAAGTCACTTTATTTCATGGAAATCCCTGTCAGTTTGCGATTTTCGCAAGCTAACTTTTCCCCATAGAAATGCATTGGCCAGTGCTGATTGGCCAGAGTACGGAACTCGACCAATCAGCGCTGGCTCTGCTGGAGGAGGCGGAGTCTAAGATCACTCCACACCAGTCTCCATTCAGGTCCGACCTTAGACTCCGCCTCCTCCAGCAGAGCCAGCGCTGATTGGCCGAAGGCTGGCCAATGCATTCCTATGCGAATGCAGAGACTTAGCAGTGCTGAGTCAGTTTTGCTCAACTACACATCTGATGCACACTCGGCACTGCTACATCAGATGTAGCAATCTGATGTAGCAGAGCCGAGGGTGCACTAGAACCCCTGTGCAAACTCAGTTCACGCTAATACAATGCATTAGCCAGTGCTGATTGGCCAGAGTACGGAATTCGGCCAATCAGCGCTGGCTCTGCTGGAGGAGGCGGAGTCTAAGATTGCTCCACACCAGTCTCCATTCAGGTCCGACCTTAGACTCCGCCTCCTCCAGCAGAGCCAGCGCTGATTGGCCGAATTCCGTACTCTGGCCAATCAGCGCTGGCCAATGCATTCTATTAGCTTGATGAAGCAGAGTGTGCACAAGGGTTCAAGCGCACCCTCGGCTCTGATGTAGCAGAGCTGAGGGTGCACAAGGGTTCAAGTGCACCCTCGGCTCTCCTACATCAGAGCCGAGGGTGCGCTTGAACCCTTGTGCAGCCTCAGCTCTGCTACATCAGAGCCGAGGGTGCGCTTGAACCCTTGTGCACACTCTGCTTCATCAAGCTAATAGAATGCATTGGCCAGCACTGATTGGCCAGAGTACGGAATTCGGCCAATCAGCGCTGGCCAATGCATCCCTATGGGAAAAAGTTTATCTCACAAAAATCACAATTACACACCCGATAGAGCCCCAAAAAGTTATTTTTAATAACATTCCCCCCTAAATAAAGGTTATCCCTAGCTATCCCTGCCTGTACAGCTATCCCTGTCTCATAGTCACAAAGTTCACATTCTCATATGACCCGGATTTGAAATCCACTATTCGTCTAAAATGGAGGTCACCTGATTTCGGCAGCCAATGACTTTTTCCAATTTTTTTCAATGCCCCCGGTGTCGTAGTTCCTGTCCCACCTCCCCTGCGCTGTTATTGGTGCAAAAAAGGCGCCAGGGAAGGTGGGAGGGGAATCGAATTTTGGCGCACTTTACCACGCGGTGTTTGATTCGATTCGAACATGGCGAACACCCTGATATCCGATCGAACATGTGTTCGATAGAACACTGTTTGCTCATCTCTAGTGGCTGAGAACCCCCCCTGTCCCCCCGCCCATCTAGTCATCCCTTATATTCCATGTTATCCTCTTGTATACTGTATACTCCACATCACTTACCTTCTCACTGCTGGAAGTTCATTCCCGGCCTTGTCTACTCTTTCAGTGATATAATATTTCCTGATCTCCCCCCTTAATTTCACATCAGGCCCCCTTGTTCTTGTCTAACCCTATCATTGCCTAGTTTGGCCACTACGCCTCTGGTCACCTTAGCTTTTATTGTTTTGCTGCATTTATAACCTACAATCTTTTCTCACTTCTCCTTTCTCAGCCGTATGAGGGGTTGTATTTTTTGCATGATGGGTTGTATTTTTAGACGGCACCATATTGGGGTACATGTAAGTGAAACAATCCTGCAGATCTGTCGCCATCTTATTGGTGTGATGCAATAACTTTGTTCCAGGGGGTCTTTACAGTTACAGCAATGAAGAGGGTTTGTGACAGTCGCGGATCCAGAAGGTCCAGCGACAAGATTACCCCCCGCAACCCCTTGGACCCCCTGCTGCGATAAGATTGTAGGTGCTAAGGGGATGCCATGGCTTTCTGCCTATAGTTCCAATAGGAAATAATGTTCTATCTACAGTCATGGCCAAAAGTTTTGAGAATGATACAAATAGTAATTGTTACAAAGTCTACTGCTTCAGTTTTTCTAATGGCAATTTGCATATACTCCAGAATGTTATAAAGAGTGATCAGCTTAACAGCAATTACTTGCAAAGTCAATATTTGCCTAGAAAATGAACTTTATCCCCCAAAACACATTTCAGCATCATTGCAGCCCTGCCTTAAAAGGACCAGCTAACATCGTTTCAGTGATTGCTCCAGTAACACAGGTGTGGGTGTTGATGAGGACAGGGCTGGAGATCAATCTGTCATGATTAAGTAAGAATGACACCACTGGACACTGTAAAAGGAGGCTGGTGCTTGGCATCATTGTTTCTCTTCTGTTAGCCATGGTTATCTCTAAAGAAACACGTACAGTCATCATTGCACTGCACAAAAATGGCCTAACAGGGAAGAGTATCGCAGCTAGAAAGATTGCACCTCAGTCACCAATCTATCGCATCATCAAGAACTTCAAGGAGAGAGGTTCCATTGTTGGCAAAAAAGGCTCCAGGGCGCCCAAGAAAGACCAGCAAGCGCCAGGACTGTCTCTTAAAAGTGTTTCAGCTGCGGGATCGGGCTACCAGCAGTGCAGAGCTTGCTCAGGAATGGCAGCTGGCAGGTGTGAGTGCATCTGCACGCACTGTGAGGCGGAGACTCTTGGAGCAAGGCCTGGTCTCAAGGAGGGCAGCAAAGAAGCCACTTCTCTCCAGAAAAACCATCAGGGACAGACTGATATTCTGCAAAAGGTACAGGGAGTGGACTGCTGAGGACTGGGGGAAAGTCATTTTCTCTGATGAATCCCCTTTTTGATTGTTTGGGACATCTGGAAAACAGCTTATTGGGAGAAGACGAGGTGAGCGCTACCACCAGTCTTGTCTCATGCCAACTGTAAAGCATCCTGAAACCATTCATGTGTGGGGTGGCTTCTCAGCCAAGGGAATTGGCTCTCTCACAGTCTTGCCTAAAAACACAGCCATGAATAAAGAATGGGACCAGAATGTCCTCCAAGAGCAACTTCTCCCAACCGTCCAGAGCAGTTTGGCCATCAACAATGCCTTTTCCAGCATGATGGAGCACCTTGCCATAAAGCAAAGGTGAGAACTAAATGGCTCAGGGAACAAAACAGAGAGATTTTGGGTCCATGGCCTGGAAACTCCCCATATCTTAATCCCATTGAGAACTTGTGGTCAATCATCAAGAGACGGGTGGACAAACAAAAACCGACAAATTCTGACAAAATGCAAGCATTGATTGTGCAAGAATGGACGGCTATCAGTCAGGATTTGGTCCAGAAGTTGATTGAGAGCATGCCAGGGAGAATTGCAGAGTCCTGAAGAAGAAGGGGCAACACTGCAAATATTGCAACGCTGCAGTAACTCCTTCTAACTGTCACTATAAGCTTTTATTACTCAGAATATGATTGTAATTCTATTTCTGTATGTGATAAAAACATCTGACAAACACACAGAAACCAGAGGGAGCAGATCATGTGACAAGAGGAGATTTGTGTCATTCTCAAAACTCTTGACCATGACTGTAGTTATGCCACAGACCTTATGCATACCTCCCAACCGTCCCAATTTCCGCGGGACAGTCACGATTTGGGTGACATGTCCCGCGGTCCCGGTTGGAGGGAGGTATGTCCCGATTTCAACTCAGATCTGCGTCCAGAGGATGCAGATCTGAGTTGAACACATATGCGGCTGAAGCAAGGAGCTGACACAGGTCAGCTCCTCGCTTCGCCGCTGTGTGTCTCTCTCCCTGACACATGCGGCTGAAGCTGCTCGCTTCGCTGCTGCGTCTCTCTCTCGCTGACACATGCGGCTGAAGCGAGGAGCTGACCTGTGTCAGCTCCTCGCTTCGCTGCTGCCGCCGGCTCCTGGCTTGTAGACGCGATGTACAAGCCAGGAGCCGGCGGCAGCGGCGAAGCGAGGAGCTGACACAGGTCAGCTCCTCGCTTCAGCCGCATGTGTCAGCGAGAGAGAGACGCAGCGGCGAAGCGAGCACGCGAGCAGCTTCAGCCGCATATGTCAGGGAGAGAGGCGGGCAGCGGCGAAGCGAGGAGCTGACCTGTGTCAGTTCCTTCCTTCAGCCGCATGTGTCAGTGAGAGAGGCGGGCAGAGAGCGGTGAGGGAGCGGAGGAGAAGGTAAGTTTAATGTGGAGGTGGAACGTGAATCTGGGGGCAGATGAAGGAGAGGACGGCATGACACTGGGGGCAGAGATGGAGAGGACGGCATGACGCTGGGGGCAGAGATGGAGAGGACATGAATCTGGGGGCAGAGATGGAGAGGACATGAATCTGGGGGCAGAGATGTGGGGACATGAATCTGGGGGCAGATATGGAGGGACATGAATCTGGGGGCAGAGATGGGGGACATGAATCTGGGGGCAGAGATGGAGAGGACATGAATCTGAGGGCAGAGATGGGGGACATGAATCTGGGGGCAGAGATGTGGGGACATGAATCTGGGGGCAGAGATGGGGGACATGAATCTGGGGGCAGAGATGGAGGGGACATGAATTTGGGGGCAGAGATGGAGGGACATGAATCTGGGGGCAGAGATGGAGTGGACATGAAACTGGGGGCAGAGATGGAGAGGACATGAATCTGAGGGCAGACATGGAGAGGACATGAATCTGAGGGCAGAGATGGGGGACATGAATCTGGGGGCAGAGATGTGGAGACATGAATCTGGGGGCAGAGATGGAGAGGACATGATTCTGGGGGCAGAGATGGAGGGACATGAATCTGGGGACAGAGATGGAGGGACATGAATCTGGGGGCAGAGATGGAGGGACATGACTCTGAGGGCAGAGATGTGGGACATGAATCTGGGGGCAGAGATGGGGGACATGAATCTGGGGGCAGAGATGGAGTGGACATGAATCTGGGGGCAGAGATGGAGTGGACATGAATCTGGGGGCAGAGATGGGGGGGACATGAATCTGGGGGCAGAGATGGAGTGGACATGAATCTGGGGGCAGAGATGGAGTGGACATGAATCTGGGGGCAGAGATGGAGGGACATGAATCTGGGGGCAGAGATGGCGGACATGAATCTGGGGGCAGAGATGGAGAGGACATGAATCTGAGGGCAGAGATGGGGGACATGAATCTGGGGGCAGAGATGGAGAGGACATGAATTTGGGGGCAGAGATGGAGGGACATGAATCTGGGGGCAGAGATGGAGTGGACATGAAACTGGGGACAGAGATGGAGAGGACATGAATCTGAGGGCAGAGATGGGGGACATGAATCTGGGGGCAGAGATGGAGAGGACATGAATTTGGGGGCAGAGATGGAGGGACATGAATCTGGGGGCAGAGATGGAGGGACATGAATCTGAGGGCAGAGATGGAGAGGACATGAATTTGGGGGCAGAGATGGAGTGGACATGAATCTGAGGGCAGAGATGGAGAGGACATGAATCTGAGGGCAGAGATGGAGAGGACATGAATCTGGGGGCAGAGATGGGGGACATGAATCTGGGGGCAGAGATGGAGGGACATGAATCTGGGGGCAGAGATGGGGGACATGAATCTGGGGGCAGAGATGGAGGGACATGACTCTGAGGGCAGAGATGTGGGACATGAATCTGGGGGCAGAGATGGGGGACATGAATCTGGGGGCAGAGATGGAGTGGACATGAATCTGGGGGCAGAGATGGAGTGGACATGAATCTGGGGGCAGAGATGGGGGGACATGAATCTGAGGGCAGAGATGTGGGACATGAATCTGGGGGCAGAGATGGGGGACATGAATCTGGGGGCAGAGATGGAGTGGACATGAATCTGGGGGCAGAGATGGAGTGGACATGAATCTGGGGGCAGAGATGGGGGGACATGAATCTGGGGGCAGAGCTGGAGTGGACATGAATCTGGGGGCAGAGATGGAGTGGACATGAATCTGGGGGCAGAGATGGAGGGGACATGAATCTGGGGGCAGAGATGGGGGACATGAATCTGGGGGTAGAGATGGAGAGGACATGAATCTGGGGGCAGAGATGGAGTGGACATGAATCTGGGGGCAGAGATGGAGTGGACATGAATCTGGGGGCAGAGATGGAGGGGACATGAATCTGGGGGCAGAGATGGGGGGACATGAATCTGGGGGCAGAGATGGAGTGGACATGAATCTGGGGCAGAGATGGAGTGGACATGAATCTGGGGGCAGAGATGGGGGGACATGAATCTGGGGGCAGAGATGGAGTGGACATGAATCTGGGGGCAGAGATGGAGTGGACATGAATCTGGGGGCAGAGATGGAGGGGACATGAATCTGGGGGCAGAGATGGGGGACATGAATCTGGGGGTAGAGATAGAGAGGACATGAATCTGGGGGCAGAGATGGAGTGGACATGAATCTGGGGGCAGAGATGGAGGGGACATGAATCTGGGGGCAGAGATGGAGAGGACATGAATCTGGGGGCAGAGATGGAGGGGGGACATGAAACTGGGGGAGAGATAGAGGGGGGACATAATTTACGGGTGACTGTAGGAGGATTATACTGTGTGTGGGCACATGAAAAATTAACGAGTGGGCAGAGTCAACACAAAAGTGGGCGGGGCTAAATTTGCCGCGACGCGCTACACGTGCTGCACATTTTGTCCCTCTTTCGGTTCTTCAAAAGTTGGGAGGTATGCTTATGTATTAGTAGATGCCACCTAGATTGTAAACTCTTGTGAGCAGGGCCCTCACTCCTCTGATTTGTAACGTGACTCCATATAAATAAAGTTATTATTATTATTATTACACAGGGATCAGCACTTTCCTTCTCTTACATCTGTGACTTGTACTAATTGTTCCCCAGTGTTCCCTCTGTTCACAGCGACATCTTGTGGTCAAAGCAGATCACAGCCCTGAAGGAATGTTATGGTGGTAATACTGCTCCATCTAGTGGCCAAACTAGAAAAGTGCAAGTGGCAGGAGTCAGATCATAGAAACAGAAGATTAGTGGCTGAGAACCCCCCCTGTCCCCCCGCGGCCGCCCATCTAGTCATCCCTTATATTCCATGTTATCCTCTTGTATACTGTATACTCCACATCACTTACCTTCTCACTGCTGGAAGTTCATTCCCGGCCTTGTCTACTCTTTCAGTGATATAATATTTCCTGATCTCCCCCCTTAATTTCAGATCGGGCCCCCTTGTTCTTGTCTAACCCTATTATTGCTTAGTTTGGCCACTATGCCTCTGGTCACCTTATCTTTTATTTTTTTGCTGCATTTATAATCCACCATTTTTCTCCCTTCTCCTTTCTCACAGTCGTATGAGAGGTTGTATTTTTTGCATGAGGGGTTGTATTTTTAGACGGCACCATATTGGGGTACATGTAAGTGAAACAATCCTGCAGATCTGTCGCCATCTTATTGGTGTGATGCAATAACTTTGTTCCAGGGGGTCTTTACAGTTACAGCAATGAAGAGGGTTTGTGACAGTCGAGGATCCAGAAGGTCCAGCGACACGATTACCCCCCGTCACCCCTCGGACCCCCTGCGATAAGATTGTAGGTTCCAAGGGGGTGCCATGGCTTTCTGCCTATAGTTCCACTAGACATGTACAAACGAGTGGAGATCCAGCAAGCTTTGTAGAAATAAAACTTTCTCTTTATTTTGACAAAAGTTAAAATGCAACTTGAAAGTGGACATCCATATTACAGAGGTTGATGGTAGAACGCCAGATGGTGTTTTAGGCAATGGTCCGACTGACGCGTTTCGAGAGCCTACCTCTCTTACTCATAGTCAGGTTGTTCTGAATAAAACCATGTTCTAAATAATCCCACGGAGATCATGTGACAAGACATGACAAGGAATGTTCCTGCTCAAAAACTCTCCAAGGAAGACAAATTAAAAGAATTGTGTGATCAGAGTAAAGCAAAACGCCAACACTGCGATGTAAAACACCTATCGTAAGTTACTGATAAGATTGGCACGACCAGTTAATAGATTTTGGGGGTCACTTACTTTTTCACATGGATGATTTAGGCTTTTGAATAAATCGTTATCTTTGGGGATCAAAATGATCATTTAAAACCCAAATTCTGAGTTTCTCCTTATTGCTTTTATCCCATACTAGCAGTACCCGCGACTTCGCCCGCCGCCCCCCTACCTCCTGCGCACGCCAGGGCCCACCGTGTTCAATGCACCTGGGCTCTTTCCCTCACAGGCGCTTCCCCCCATGTGTCTCCCCCGCCGTGGCGCACCCTTTGCCGCCAGTCCTGCCCGTATGCCCCACCGTCCCCTCTCTGCGGCTCAAGACAATGGCCCCCGGCGGTTGAAGATATGCAAAGCAACCCACGCTGCACCCCTACCACAGTTCCCTGCGGGCCCACCTCTGAACACCTGGCTCCCCTTTCCCCACTGGACCCCCAACATCCCTTTCCCTCTCCCCCCCCCACCAACAACCCTCTGCATCCCCGGACCCCAACATCCTTTTTCCCATCCCCCCCCTCCCAACAACAACAACCCTCTTTATCCCCAGACCCCCAACATCCCTTTTTCCATGCCCCCCCAACAACAACCCTCTTCATCCACGGACCCTCAATATCCCTTTTCCCTCCCCCCCCCATGCACTGTGCAAGCCCCTAATCCCCACAGACAGCAAGCCCTACCTGGAGGCCGCTACAGGGCGTCTCGGCCCTGTGACGTGGTAGGCTAGGCTGTGCTTCATTTGTAGGGCTGGCACAGGGCGTACAGCACCAGGGACGCTGTACTCACTGAAGAAGAGGTGCGGAGGTATGTGGTGATAGTCTTGCGGGTGTTCCTCCCGATGGCAAGTTCCTACTGCTTATGCGGCCATCTGGTGAACGTGTGCTGACGCGACCATAACTTCTGCCGGCTCCAGGCTGCCGGCCAGCTTGGTATCGTCGCTCCGGACCCAGGAGAAGCCGCCATTTTCTCCGGCGCGGACTTGGTGAGTGGTGCCAAAAACCTTTAAGAGGAGACATTTTATTCCATTAGGAAAGTCTCTTCCAATACCATTAGAGATTGGATCCTCTTCACTATCGAGAGTGTGGGAATAGACACAAGCGTATTTAAGGAGTTGTTCAGGAATAGACTATAGGATAGGCTATACATATCTGACCCCACACAATTGGGCTGTTTGGGGGTGCATTTGGTTCCTGTACTACACAGTGGATGGAGCCAGACGTAGATGGTTTCTTGCCCTGTACAGTGTTGGGGTGCTGTAACTGTAGCTCAGCCCTCTTTGAGCTTTCTGCTTCTGGCTCCGTGCACTGTGTAGTATACAGACTGGATGTACGGCCGTGAGGGACCCTCCACCAAGCAGATATTTATGGCCTATCCTAAGCATGAACCATAACCAACTCTTCATAGGCAATGGTCCGAAGGATTCCAGAGAGAAGGTCGTCTGTACATTGTTCTTGGTGACTCTCTGACCTAGATTGGATACGGTTTATGAGAACTTCTACCAGGAGTGGACTAGTCTATCCAATAGCCGGTGAGAAAAGAGAATACTTTATGTGAGTCGGCTCAAATAAACCTTTAGTAACAAAATGTAGGTGAAGACAATTTACAATCTGCAGAGAGTTATAAGTCACCATTGGGTACATAGGCCTGATGTTGTGGAGAAAAGGTCTTCTACTGAACCTCTTGGATAAACTCTTTGGTATTCTCACGTACGGAGCGAACCACTATGGAATGTTGCGGTTTTATTTAGAACTGTGATTTCGAGAGGTTCTGCTGACCCCCCATCGCTGTTACTAGGTCACTGTCCTGTTTGGAGATCGTAGATTCCTGCAAACCGTGTGGTGAGTCTCAGCGGCCAAAGGGAAAACTGCTGAATTTTACAATTTCTTTCCTAAATTTCGTAAATATTTCTTAAATGATAAAACACATTGAGCAAAAATTCATAAAACAATAGATACAAAGTAGATCAGACAGTAGATCACTTGGTGATGACACGTGACATTTAGCAGCGAGCGGGTGTAATATAAAACGTGTTTCTTGTCGAACAGAAATCTGACCTGCGCTGTTTCCGTCACTTAGACAAACACGTCGAGCAATGAAATAAATTCCTCGTATTCCGGTTCTGATAAACTTGCTTGTCTAGTTTAGTGGATGTTTGTTAGAGTTTATTGCTATGTGATGGATCTGCCTTTATACGTCTTCTCTATGGCAGTTGTTCAGGTGTCTTATGTTACAGTGACATAACGTGATGACAATCGTACTGAGGGATCGGTGAAAACGGAGCAAAGCGGCTGTGAAATATTGCTGATCTTTCAATATTTCACGGGTCTGGTAATTTTGTTGCATATTGTAAACCTGCGAGACACCAATGTGACAAGTTACAGATAAATGGCACCGTGTTGTGTCACATACCTTGTAAATTCGCCCTGTAGCCATGAGCTTACGGAGACTTTATGAGTTATTTTTTTATTACGCGACAGGTTTCGGCCGTTGGTGATGTTACTAGAGATCTAGACAAGTCGTCTCCGCACTCCAGGACTACAGGTCAGAGGTTGTTACCCTCCAGTCTGCGGACGCCATATCTGATGCCCCCCACTCTGTATGATGACCTAGACCATAGAACAGGTCTGTATGTTTATGGGTGGCCTATAAGAGACCACGGCCAAGAATCTATAAGAAACCAAAGTATCTGATAGGGATATGAAGAAGTATATGGGGAAGTACTTCCCCCTTTCTCCTTGAGGCCGATCTTATATTTGTACAGCTTTCAGGTAAGACATTCATCTCTCTTATATGTTATATCTGACACTTCTTATGGTGGAGCGTATTACACTGTTCCAATGTTACGTAGCCAGATACTGTATCCTATATCCTATATTGTTCATTGCACAACCCCTTTAGGGTTTATCCTCATGATGACAATATATAATAATCCTAATAATAGAAAGTGGAAATCTAGATAGTAAGAAGGGAAGGAGGGGAATAATGGGAGACAATACGTTATATGGCGCCCCCTATTATCAGCACTCCCACATGCACCATGATAAATAGCATGGCGGATACAAAACTATGGGATCTATTTACGGGGTTAAACAAGGGAGAAAAGAGGAAAATTACGTTTTCGATGAGAGAAATAACAAGTGGGTGAGTTTATCCTTCTGGCAAAACGTTCTGGTCTGGCTTATATCTCAAGTCATGACTTCTTGAAAGTTGGGTATTGACTTCTTCCGATAGGTGGGACTAGAATCAGGGTTTTTAGGTTTCTGACATGATAAACTGATATACATATCTTGTCCCAGCTATAATGTTAAAGGTATTTGTGTCTCTGGCGGAGCGGAGAGCGGAGTCTGCGATGTTTTTTATGTTAAAAAAAATATTCAGTCTAATGTTATTACAGGCAGTAAAATGTTTTAAAAAATGACAAAAAAAAACAAACAAGATTTTCCCATTAAGTCAGTTTTACCCTAAATAAGGTTGAGCGATCGGGATCGGAAAAGATCGGATCCCAATCGGCGATCAAGTAAATTTCACGATCGCGATTGGGTTCCAATCCCGCCTAAAAAACGAACGGAATTCCGATCCCGATCACTCAACTTACCTGCACAGAAGTGCTGCCGCTCTCCGTTCTTCTCGCTCCTCTTCTTTCTCCTTCAGAGTGCCCTGCGTGCCCCCATCTCTCTAGACTAGTGTTAGAGATTAGAGATGAGCGAACAGTAAAATGTCCGAGGTTCGATATTCGTTTCGAGTAGCCCCTCAATATTCGGCTACTCGAATCGAATATTGAACCCCATTATACTCTATGGGGGGAAAATGCTCGTTTCAGGGGTAGGCAACGTTCGATCAAATTATACTTACCAAGTCCACGAGTGAGGGTCGGGCTGGATCCTCCAAGAAGTCTTCTCCGTGCAGCGTCCCCGCGGCGTCTTCTGGTTCTTCATTCACTCTGCCAGGCATTGGGCCTGGGCAGAGCTGACTGCGCATGCCCGCACTACAAGCGGACATGTGTAGTCGGCTCTGCTCAGGCCCGATGCCTGGCAGAGTGAATTCAGAGCTGGAAGACACAGCGGGGAAACTGCACGGAGAAGACTTCTACAGGTAGGAGAAGAACCAGCGTTGATTGGCCGACTGTATAGCATTCTGCCAATCAATGCTGGTTCTGCATCGAACTTTTACATTCAAATAGCAAGTGGTACTCGATCAAGTACGAGTATTTCCAATACCGTAGTATTCGATCAAATACCTAGTCGATCGAGTACTATTCGCTCATCTCTATTAGAGATGCTGGGAGAAAGTGGGGCTTGTGGCTTAGGAGAGTGTGGGCGGGTACTGGGAGGGGAGACGTGAGTGATGCACTCACGTCTCCCCACCCACACTCTCCTAAGCCACAACAAGCCCCGCCTACTCCCATAATCTCTAACACTAGCCTAGGGAGGTGGGGGCGCACACGGCGCTCTGCAGGCATGTCAATGAGAGAGGACCGCACCGAGAACAACAGGGAGCGGCAGCGGATCTGTGCAGGTAAGCAGACACCAGGGGGGGATTTTTTTTAATCACTATAGTGTGGAGTCCAAAAATTGAAATAATTTTTGGACTCCATGCTGTGTAGTGAAAAGGATTGTTTTTAAAATCTGATCTTCCATAATTTAAAAAAATCCCATTGACTTGCATTAGGATCGGAATTGGGATCGGGTTCGAATGGAAAATTATCGTAAATCGGATTTTAAAAACGATCCTGAATATAATATATAGTGCAGGCTGACCATCAGGGGTTAATGGGGATAAGTTAATGGTATAAAAACAAATAGTTACAAAAATTATTTCATCTTTCAGGGCTTTTCCCATCTTCCCGCGCTCCAGAATCGGTATTATGACTCCCAGAGATGGTAAGGAATGAATGGCCCTTCTGCTCACACCTACATATCATCATCCTGTCTTACAAGTGTGCAACCTTTAATTCTTAAGGTGCACCTCTGATCTTAAAACAACATTTTGTACATGAACAGTCCAAGGGAACATAAGACACTCTGTATTGTATCTTATTAAAGACATCCATTTCCTTCTCCACTTATAGAACTGTTGATCTAAACAGAATCCATCTCACACACACAGAAGTCTATGGAGAAGGGAGGGAGAGGCTGCTGTCAGAGAATTGATTTATTGCTTCATTCTGTGCAGTGGCAGAGACTTATCACAAACACACAGCAGTGTGAACAGAGCCCCTCACTCACAGTATCACAGTATAGCAGCGTACTTATGTTCCCAGCAGCCTCCTCCTCTCCCCGCCCCTCTCAATTGACTTCTATATAAAAAGTAATTCAGCCTGATAAGTGAAGGAAACAGATTTCTTTCATAAAATATATTACATTACACAGTTTCTTCTAGTCACTGTTGTAGTCATTTATGAAGATGTGTCTTATAATTGGATATAATTGGAATTATACCCTGAAGCTAAATTTTCGAGCAACTTTTTGTTTTTCTGGCAACATTTGTGTCCTTAATAAATCTTGTAATAAATTTGGTTAATTGGTTCCTTTCATCCACTGAAATCTAAATATCTATGGCCATCTGGTAGAGAGTCGTCACTATGGACAATATCTACTTGTTATACAGATATCAAAGAGCAGTCAGATGACAACGGGGGTTAAACCAAACGAGAAGCATCCAGGTCTCCTGCAGCACCAACACACAGGAGATGAAAGGGTTATTTCCATCTTGGCAAATCTCTGTATGTATCTCCTTCATGTCCTAGAAGATTTCATTCTTGTGTCTCCTTCATGTCCTAGATGATGAGACCTGGAAGTTTTACCAGCAGCTTTGTCAGTATAAGGATCATGTCCTGAGGATGACGTATGGATATTTCCAGGATGATCTGCTCTACATTGTGGAGAACTTGTGGAGTCCTCGATCACTTCTGAGTGAGCTGAAATCCCGAAATATCCCAGATCTAGAGGTGAGAAGAAATATCAGTATCATATACAAGAGCCCCATGTGATATCCTGTGTTATAGGAACAGGTTACCGGTGATACCGTGTGTTATAGGAACAGGTTACCGGTGATATCGTGTGTTATAGGAACAGGTTACCGGTGATATCTTGTGTTATAGGAACAGGTTACCGGTGATATCGTGTGTTATAGGAACAGGTTACCGGTGATATCTTGTGTTATAGGAACAGGTTACCGGTGATATCCTGTGTTATAGGAACAGGTTACCGGTGATATCGTGTGTTATAGGAACAGGTTAGCGGTGATATCGTGTGTTATAGGAACAGGTTACCGGTGATATCGTGTGTTATAGGAACAGGTTACCGGTGATACCGTGTGTTATAGGAACAGGTTACCGGTGATATCGTGTGTTATAGGAACAGGTTACCGGTGATATCGTGTGTTATAGGAACGGGTTACCGGTGATATCCTGTGTTATAGGAACAGGTTACCGGTGATATCGTGTGTTATAGGAACGGGTTACCGGTGATATCGTGTGTTATAGGAACAGGTTAGCGGTGATATCGTGTGTTATAGGAACAGGTTAGCGGTGATATCGTGTGTTATAGGAACAGGTTACCGGTGATACCGTGTGTTATAGGAACAGGTTACCGGTGATATCGTGTGTTATAGGAACAGGTTACCGGTGATATCGTGTGTTATAGGAACGGGTTACCGGTGATATCCTGTGTTATAGGAACGGGTTACCGGTGATATCGTGTGTTATAGGAACAGGTTAGCGGTGATATCGTGTGTTATAGGAACAGGTTAGCGGTGATATCGTGTGTTATAGGAACAGGTTAGCGGTGATATCGTGTGTTATAGGAATAGGTTACCGGTGATATCGTGTGTTATAGGAACAGGTTACCGGTGATATCTTGTGTTATAGGAACAGGTTACCGGTGATATCGTGTGTTATAGGAACGGGTTACCGGTGATATCCTGTGTTATAGGAACAGGTTACCGGTGATACCGTGTGTTATAGGAACAGGTTACCGGTGATATCGTGTGTTATAGGAACAGGTTACCGGTGATATCGTGTGTTATAGGAACAGGTTACCGGTGATATCCCGTGTTATAGGATCAGGTTACCGGTGATATCTTGTGTTATAGGAACAGGTTACCGGTGATATCTTGTGTTATAGGAACAGGTTACCGGTGATATCTTGTGTTATAGGAACAGGTTACCAGTGATATCGTGTGTTATAGGAACGGGTTACCGGTGATATCCTGTGTTATAGGAACAGGTTACCGGTGATATCGTGTGTTATAGGAACAGGTTACCGGTGATATCGTGTGTTATAGGAACAGGTTACCGGTGATATCCCGTGTTATAGGAACAGGTTACCGGTGATATCGTGTGTTATAGGAACAGGTTACCGGTGATATCCCGTGTTATAGGATCAGGTTACCGGTGATATCCCGTGTTATAGGAACAGGTTACCGGTGATATCGTGTGTTATAGGAACAGGTTACCGGTGATATCGTGTGTTATAGGAACAGGTTACCGGTGATATCGTGTGTTATAGGAACGGGTTACCGGTGATATCCTGTGTTATAGGAACGGGTTACCGGTGATATCGTGTGTTATAGGAACAGGTTACCGGTGATATCGTGTGTTATAGGAACGGGTTACCGGTGATATCGTGTGTTATAGGAACAGGTTACCGGTGATATCGTGTGTTATAGGAACAGGTTACCGGTGATATCGTGTGTTATAGGAACAGGTTACCGGTGATATCGTGTGTTATAGGAACAGGTTACCGGTGATATCTTGTGTTATAGGAACAGGTTACCGGTGATATCGTGTGTTATAGGAACAGGTTAGCGGTGATATCGTGTGTTATAGGAACAGGTTACCGGTGATATCGTGTGTTATAGGAACAGGTTACCGGTGATACCGTGTGTTATAGGAACAGGTTACCGGTGATATCGTGTGTTATAGGAACAGGTTACCGGTGATATCGTGTGTTATAGGAACGGGTTACCGGTGATATCCTGTGTTATAGGAACAGGTTACCGGTGATATCGTGTGTTATAGGAACGGGTTACCGGTGATATCGTGTGTTATAGGAACAGGTTAGCGGTGATATCGTGTGTTATAGGAACAGGTTAGCGGTGATATCGTGTGTTATAGGAACAGGTTACCGGTGATACCGTGTGTTATAGGAACAGGTTACCGGTGATATCGTGTGTTATAGGAACAGGTTACCGGTGATATCGTGTGTTATAGGAACGGGTTACCGGTGATATCCTGTGTTATAGGAACGGGTTACCGGTGATATCGTGTGTTATAGGAACAGGTTAGCGGTGATATCGTGTGTTATAGGAACAGGTTAGCGGTGATATCGTGTGTTATAGGAACAGGTTAGCGGTGATATCGTGTGTTATAGGAATAGGTTACCGGTGATATCGTGTGTTATAGGAACAGGTTACCGGTGATATCTTGTGTTATAGGAACAGGTTACCGGTGATATCGTGTGTTATAGGAACGGGTTACCGGTGATATCCTGTGTTATAGGAACAGGTTACCGGTGATACCGTGTGTTATAGGAACAGGTTACCGGTGATATCGTGTGTTATAGGAACAGGTTACCGGTGATATCGTGTGTTATAGGAACAGGTTACCGGTGATATCCCGTGTTATAGGATCAGGTTACCGGTGATATCTTGTGTTATAGGAACAGGTTACCGGTGATATCTTGTGTTATAGGAACAGGTTACCGGTGATATCTTGTGTTATAGGAACAGGTTACCAGTGATATCGTGTGTTATAGGAACGGGTTACCGGTGATATCCTGTGTTATAGGAACAGGTTACCGGTGATATCGTGTGTTATAGGAACAGGTTACCGGTGATATCGTGTGTTATAGGAACAGGTTACCGGTGATATCCCGTGTTATAGGAACAGGTTACCGGTGATATCGTGTGTTATAGGAACAGGTTACCGGTGATATCCCGTGTTATAGGATCAGGTTACCGGTGATATCCCGTGTTATAGGAACAGGTTACCGGTGATATCGTGTGTTATAGGAACAGGTTACCGGTGATATCGTGTGTTATAGGAACAGGTTACCGGTGATATCGTGTGTTATAGGAACGGGTTACCGGTGATATCCTGTGTTATAGGAACGGGTTACCGGTGATATCGTGTGTTATAGGAACAGGTTACCGGTGATATCGTGTGTTATAGGAACGGGTTACCGGTGATATCGTGTGTTATAGGAACAGGTTACCGGTGATATCGTGTGTTATAGGAACAGGTTACCGGTGATATCGTGTGTTATAGGAACAGGTTACCGGTGATATCCTGTGTTATAGGAACAGGTTACCGGTGATATCGTGTGTTATAGGAACAGGTTACCGGTGATATCGTGCAGTGGCGTAACTACCACCATAGCAGTGGTAGCAGCTGCCACAGGGCCCGGGACATCAGGGGCCCGGTGACAGCTGCTACCGCTGCTATCATTATGCTCGGAGGTCTTTTTGGACCCCCGAGTATAATGATCGGGGCCCCCTGTTGGTGAAATACTTTCCACCAACAGGGGGCCCCGAAGCTGCAGCGACTGAGACACAGGAGCTGCATGTAGGTCTGTCTCCTGTCAGCGCTGCAGGACGTTCCCCCTCTCTCCCCCCTCCCTTTCTCTGCTGTCCTCTGCCCACCAATGAGAGGAGGAGGCGGGGCTTATCCCTGCCGTCCTGCACAGAAGAGAAGAGGAAGAAGCTGCTCTAGGAAAATGAAACTGAAGCTACACAGGTACGTACTGGGGTTACTTATTACTATCAGGCATATGGGGGGATTACTTGTGTTTTAGTAACTCCATGTGCCTCATAGTAATAGCAGTTAACCCCATCATCTCCCTCACATTAACCCCTGTTTGCCTCACCATAAGAGTTACTGATATGTGAGACATTTGGGGGTAATAGTAATGAAGATACTTTATTATTACCTCCATGTCTCTCACATATCAGTAACTCTTATGGTGAGGCAGACAGGGGTTAATGTGAGGGAGATGATGGGGTTAACTGCTATTAATATGAAGCACATGGAGTTACTAAATTGTAATGCACATGACCAGATTTTTTTTTATCCACAATTTGTCCTGGTATAGCAGTCAGCGGTGACAGTATTTAGTCCTGTAGGGGCCACTAAGGGACATAATACTGTGTGCAGGGGCCACTATGGGACATAATACTATGTGCAGGGGCCACTAAGGGACATAATACTGTGTGCAGGGGCCACTATGGGACATAATACTGTGTGCAGGGGCCACTAAGGGACATAATACTGTGTACAGGGGCCACTAAGGGACATAATACTGTGTGCAGGGGCCACTAAGGGACATAATACTGTGTACAGGGGCCACTAAGGGACATAATACTGTGTGCAGGGGCCACTAAGGGACATAATACTGTGTGCAGGGGCCACTATGGGGCATAATACTGTGTGCAGGGGCCACTAAGGGACATAATACTGTGTGCAGGGGCCACTATGGGGCATAATACTGTGTGCAGGGGTCACTATGGGGGATAATACTGTGTGCAGGGACCACTATGGAACATAATACTGTGTGCAGGGGCCACTATGGGACATAATACTGTGTGCAGGGGCCACTATGGGGGATAATACTGTGTGCAGGGGCCACTAAGGGACATAATACTGTGTACAGGGGCCACTAAGGGACATAATACTGTGTGCAGGGGCCACTAAGGGACATAATACTGTGTGCAGGGGCCACTATGGGACATAATACTGTGTGCAGGGGCCACTAAGGGACATAATACTGTGTGCAGGGGCCAATATGGGACATACTACTGTGTGCAGAGGCCACTAAGGGACATAATACTGTGTGCAGGGGCCACTATGGGGGATAATACTGTGTACAGGGGCCACTATGGGGTATAATACTGTGTGCAGGGGCCACTAAGGGACATAATACTGTGTGCAGGGGCCACTAAGGGACATAATACTGTGTACAGGGGCCACTATGGGGTATAATACTGTGTGCAGGGGCCACTAAGGGACATAATACTGTGTGCAGGGGTCACTATGGGACATAATACTGTGTGCAGGGGCCACTAAGGGACATAATACTGTGTGCAGGGGCCACTAAGGGACATAATACTGTGTACAGGGGCCACTATGGGGTATAATACTGTGTGCAGGGGCCACTAAGGGACATAATACTGTGTGCAGGGGCCACTAAGGGACATAATACTGTGTGCAGGGGCCACTAAGGGACATAATACTGTGTGCAGGGGCCACTAAGGGACATAATACTGTGTGCAGGAGCCACTAAGGGACATAATACTGTGTGCAGGGGCCACTATGGGACATAATACTGTGTGCAGGGACCACTATGGGACATAACACTGTGTGCAGGGGCCACTAAGGGACATAATACTGTGTGCAGGGGCCACTAAGGGACATAATACTGTGTACAGGGGCCACTATGGGGTATAATACTGTGTGCAGGGGCCACTAAGGGACATAATACTGTGTGCAGGGGCCACTAAGGGACATAATACTGTGTGCAGGGGCCACTAAGGGACATAATACTGTGTGCAGGGGCCACTAAGGGACATAATACTGTGTGCAGGAGCCACTAAGGGACATAATACTGTGTGCAGGGGCCACTATGGGACATAATAGAGCGCGCAGGAATGCGTAGGAGGGACTCGGTCGAGATCTTCAGTGTCGGGGGGGCCCCATGTCAAAAATTCGCCACGGGGCCCCGCCATTCCTAGTTACGCCACTGATATCCTGTGTTATAGGAACAGGTTACCGGTGATATTGTGTGTTATAGGAACAGGTTACTGGTGATATCATGTGTTATAGGAACAGGTTACCGGTGATATCGTGTGTTATAGGAACAGGTTACCGGTGATATCGTGTGTTATAGGAACAGGTTACCGGTGATATCGTGTGTTATAGGAACAGGTTACCGGTGATATCATGTGTTATAGGAACAGGTTACCGGTAATATCGTGTGTTATAGGAACAGGTTACCGGTGATATCGTGTGTTATAGGAACAGGTTACCGGTGATATTGTGTGTTATAGGAACAGGTTACCGGTGATATTGTGTGTTATAGGAACAGGTTACCAGTGATATTGTGTGTTATAGGAACATTCATGGAGTATACTCCAAAATTTTATAATTCAGTCTAGGTGGAGTATATAGATCTCTTCTACAGACATACTTTACATTAGGGAGTCACTGGATCCTGGTAAATAATCTGATATTTGCAGATTCAGGAAACATTTTCTACATATTTGTTCCATAGATTTATCTTTCTCTGGACACATTATAAGGAAACTGACATGAAATATCTGTGTAGTTAACTATTCACTTTATATTTCTTTGTGTAATACCTTATATGTGTAACCTTTTATTCTAGAAACATCAAAGTCTAGAAAATGACAGAAAAACATTGGCCCCGACATTACTACGGGATATATTCCAGAGAGGAAGAGAAGCTGTGATAGCATTGTGGGTCAGTCTATATGTCATACAGAAGGATCATGGTACCCCCGGCCTGCAGGCTGTACTGGAGGAACTCCAACATAGAGGTAACACTGTGTATGGGATGTGTCCGTCATACAGGTAACATTGTGTATGTGATGTGTCCGTCATACAGGTAACATTGTGTATGGGATGTGTCCGTCATACAGGTAACACTGTGTATGGGATGTGTCCGTCATACAGGTAACATTGTGTATGTGATGTGTCATACAGGTAACATTGTGTATGTGATGTGTCATACAGGTAACATTGTGTATGTGATGTGTCCGTCATACAGGTAACATTGTGTATGTGATGTGTCATACAGGTAACATTGTGTATGGGATGTGTCCATCATACAGGTAACATTGTGTATGTGATGTGTCCGTCATACAGGTAACATTGTGTATGTGTCCGTCATACAGGTAACATTGTGTATGTGATGTGTCCGTCATACAGGTAACATTGTGTATGTGATGTGTCATACAGGTAACATTGTGTATGTGATGTGTCATACAGGTAACATTGTGTATGCGATGTGTCCGTCATACAGGTAACATTGTGTATGCGATGTGTCCGTCATACAGGTAACATTGTGTATGCGATGTGTCTGTCATACAGGTAACATTGTGTATGCGATGTGTCATACAGGTAACATTGTGTATGTGATGTGTCCGTCATACAGGTAACATTGTGTATGCGATGTGTCATACAGGTAACATTGTGTATGTGATGTGTCATACAGGTAACATTGTGTATGTGATGTGTCCGTCATACAGGTAACATTGTGTATGTGATGTGTCATACAGGTAACATTGTGTATGCGATGTGTCATACAGGTAACATTGTGTATGTGATATGTCATACAGGTAACATTGTGTATGTGATGTGTCCGTCATACAGGTAACATTGTGTATGTGATGTGTCATACAGGTAACATTGTGTATGCGATGTGTCATACAGGTAACATTGTGTATGTGATGTGTCATACAGGTAACATTGTGTATGTGTGTGTCATACAGGTAACATTGTGTATGTGATGTGTCCGTCATACAGGTAACATTGTGTATGTGTGTGTCATACAGGTAACATTGTGTATGTGATGTGTCCGTCATACAGGTAACATTGTGTATGTGATGTGTCCGTCATACAGGTAACATTGTGTATGTGATGTGTCCGTCATACAGGTAACATTGTGTATGTGATGTGTCATACAGGTAACATTGTGTATGTGATGTGTCCGTCATACAGGTAACATTGTGTATGTGATGTGTCCGTCATACAGGTAACATTGTGTATGTGATGTGTCATACAGGTAACATTGTGTATGTGATGTGTCCGTCATACAGGTAACATTGTGTATGTGATGTGTCATACAGGTAACATTGTGTATGTGATGTGTCATACAGGTAACATTGTGTATGTGTGTGTCATACAGGTAACATTGTGTATGCGATGTGTCATACAGGTAACATTGTGTATGTGATGTGTCATACAGGTAACATTGTGTATGTGTGTGTCATACAGGTAACATTGTGTATGTGATGTGTCATACATGTAACATTGTGTATGTGTGTGTCATACAGGTAACATTGTGTATGTGATGTGTCCGTCATACAGGTAACATTGTGTATGTGATGTGTCCGTCATACAGGTAACATTGTGTATGTGATGTGTCCGTCATACAGGTAACATTGTGTATGTGATGTGTTATACAGGTAACATTGTGTATGTGATGTGTCATACAGGTAACATTGTGTATGTGATGTGTCCGTCATACAGGTAACATTGTGTATGTGATGTGTCATACAGGTAACATTGTGTATGCGATGTGTCATACAGGTAACATTGTGTATGTGATGTGTCCGTCATACAGGTAACATTGTGTATGTGATGTGTCCGTCATACAGGTAACATTGTGTATGTGATGTGTCCGTCATACAGGTAACATTGTGTATGTGATGTGTCCGTCATACAGGTAACATTGTGTATGTGATGTGTCCGTCATACAGGTAACATTGTGTATGGGATGTGTCCGTCATACAGGTAACATTGTGTATGTGATGTGTCCGTCATACAGGTAACATTGTGTATGTGATGTGTTATACAGGTAACATTGTGTATGAGATGTGTCCGTCATACAGGTAACATCAGAACTAGGAAAATTCTCATCTAGTAGAGAAAATCTGACCACCAATGACTGAGATGCTGGATACATAGACTGCAATATATATGGCATAGTGGGGGTGCAGAAGTTTGGGGCGCTATCTCAGGGTTGACTTTAGGACTAATGGAAATGTCTATACGATAGAAAATTCTAAAAATCTTTCATCTCTTATCAGGTGACTCTCTGGTGGAGCAAATCCTACTGGATAAAGATGGACACTGGCTAACCCCAGAACTGACAGGTGAGTGCACATTATATAAGTGTTACAAAATATAAACCCTCATACTGCTCTGGAAAATTTCTAAATTATGGCTTTTGGAAGGCAGGAATAAAAAAAAAATATAAGTAGAAGGGACTAAAGAAACAAAATGTCAGAATTAATATTATTATTATTATTAATTATGCCAATAGAAGTGTTACTGTAAGGAGTGGAATAGACCAAGCAGGAGATGTCCAGCCACCAGGAGATACTGATACCGCTCATGTGTTAAGTTGGTGCTGCAGATGAATATCATGTAAAGGATAGCAAACTGTATTTAAATTTATCAGACAAATTGCCACTTGGGCAAAGTGACTGATACGAGCTATACAGCTGCCTATAAATATTACCTTCATGCAGAAACTATACCGCCAGCAGACAGCAAACAGGTAGAGCTAAATTAAATAAAAATTTATTTGTCGAATTTTCACTTGCACAAATTGACTGAAAGAAGGTATACAGCCTCTGATAAACGCTAGTTAAAAGTTAAATGTATCTGACAAATTGTCACTTGGATGAAGCTACTGAAAGGAGGTATTCTGCCCCCAATAATTGTTAGCTTGATGCTGAATATACACTACCAGCAGAGGCCGCCATGAGTATTACACTTAAATGCTAAACACTTCAACAAATTGTAAATTGTAACTTAGAAAGAGAGATTGATTCTTGATGTTTTATTGACTCCACATCTATAATCTTACATATTCTCACTGGGTAATGGTGTGGAAAAGGCATTTATTTTTATATTCAAATTTTAATTTGGGCAAAGCAACTGAAAGCAGGTATAAATCCGGAAAATAGATAATCATTAGACACCAAGATAGGAGGATTTAAATAAATTTCAAAATTTATTTTAGAAATTGTCACCTGGGCAAAGTGACTGAAATAATATATACAGCTGTGCATGCATACTAACTGGATACAAAAAATACCCCACCAGCAGACAGCAACTAGGTGGATCCAAATTTAATTAAAATGTATTTAATACATTGTCCCATGGACAAAGTGACTGAAGGGAGGTATACAATTCCCTAGAAATAGCATTTTGATATAGAAAATACACCACCAGTAACTAGGGGGATTAAAATTAAATTAAAATTAATTTGATAAATTGTTATTTGGAAAAAAAAAAGGGATTTTAATAGATTTATCATGTTGACTAGAAACTACAACACCAGGAGGTAGCCACCAACAAAATTTAAATTAAACAAAAATTAATTTGAGAAATTATCATTTGGACAAAGTGATTGAAAGGAGGTAAAAAGCCTTCTAGGAAAAACCTGTTAGCAGACCAGGTGGATTTAAATTAAATTAAAATTAGTTTGGAAAATTACCACTTGAACAATTAAAATTTATTTCACTGTCACTTTGCATTATTACCTGGATAAAGCAACTTAAATTATATATACAGGCCCCTATAAAGACTAGTTTAATGTAGAAATTTTAACATTAGGAGGATTTAAATGAAACTTAATTTAAAATTTATTTGAAAAAAAAATTCACATGGACAAAGACTAAGAGGCATAGTGGTCCTGTATAACTGGAAGCTTGACACAGAATAATTTGCTGCCCAACCAGTAACATTAATGTGAGTTTAAAGCAGAACATTCATCTTATTTTCTATATTTTTCTACAGACATCCAGAACTGTCACAAGAAACAGTTATATGAAAAAACCGAGAAACTTGTCGAAAACAAACCTCCAAGATGTGACCAGGTAGAGAAAAGTTTCTCCTTCTCTGCACGTTATGTGAACCTCATCATTGTCTCCGGTGATCGCCTGAGAAAACGTTCTGAGAATGAGCTCATAGAGACCGGGGAAAGACATGAGGAATATTTAAAGAAAACCCAAACTGAATTACAACGCATTTCCCACAACAAGATGTTCCGTTGGTGCCACCGATCCAGACTTGTACCACAGATGGTAATGGTGAGCGGAGTGCCCGGTGTAGGGAAGACCACACTGATGCAGAAGTTTGTCTATGACTGGGTGAAGGGCGATCTCTATCAAAGATTCTCTTTTGTCTTTTTCTTCAAATTTCGGGAACTGAACAGACTGGATAAGGTTAGTCTGGAGACCATGATCCTTCATCACTACCCATATCTGGAGGAGCAGCTGGAGAACATCTTACAAGATCCAGAGAAACTTCTCTTTATATTTGATGGATTAGATGAAAGCAATCATACAATGGATTTCACATCACGTCACTTGTGCTCTCATCCTAAACAGCCTGAACATTGTGGTCAGATTGTGGTTAGTTTGGTGAGAAAGTCTCTTCTTACTGGTTGTTCTGTCCTAATGACCAGTCGTCCAACCAGACTGGCATCAATTGATTGTAGAGTTTTCCAGAGAATAGTAGAAATCACTGGGTTTCTTCCAGAAGAACGACAGATTTACTTTGAGACTTTCTTCTCCAACCCTGAACTGTCAGAGAAGGCTTTTACTTATGTGAAGCAGAATGCCACCTTGTACACGTTCTGTTACCTCCCGTCCTACTGCTGGATCATCTGTACTGTATTATCCAGGAGCTTCCAGACCACAAGTAGTGACCAGCAGGTGACATTATTACCCAGAACAGTGACACAACTCTTTGCCATATTTGTCGCCAACATTCTGTACAATCACAGCCTGGAGAAAAGTGACGCTCAGAAGATCCTGTGGTCCATTGGATGGATGGCACAACATGGAGTCATGAACCACAGGGTTATTTTTGAGAAAATAGATCTGGATACTTTCCATGTTGAGAATAAGTCAAAGCTCTTATCAAGTTTTCTGATGGAATCGGAGGAACCTGTGACCTATTCCTTCTTACATCTCACTCTCCAGGAATTCTTCTCTGCCTTGGTCCATTATACTGATTATTCTCCTGAGAAGTTACAGAAATCACTAGAAGAAGCCAAATCCTATCCTGATGGACGTGGTGAGATGTTCCTCCGTTTCCTGTGTGGTCTATCAGACAGTACCACCAGGTCAATACTAACTGGATACCTGGACAAACAAGCAGCTCAGGCCTCCAGAGATGTCATCACTTGGTTAAACAACATTCTAAAAGAACAGAGGCTGGAGGAAAGCAAAGACAAGCAACATCTTCTCAGGACGTTCTTCTTTCTTTTTGAAACTCGGAATAAGGCTCTAGTGCTGCAATCATTACAATCATACAGAACATTGGACCTTTCTGGTGTTCACTTGTCAGCTCTAGACTGCACAGTGTTGGAATTCATCATGGAAACCTGCACATATATAGAAGAACTCAAGCTATTGGGATGTTCCTTAGACACTGAAGGACTAGAGAGACTTGTACCAGGGTTACATAACCTGCAGACTCTGAGGTAAATACTATTATATTTTATCTATCTGGGGTATTAAGGTTCTGTCATTATACAATCATGTCTATACATTTTTTTTCCTTACAAGATGGCGCTACTTGAGTGGCAGCCTGTTACTGCAGCTTCAAGCTAAAACGACCTCTCTCTTTCCTTTTTGACTCTTTGTCTATCACTCTAATACTCCTCTACTTAAGGAACATTACACTATGAATAGCTACTTGTTATGGACTTATAAACTTGGCAGTATTCTTTCAAAGGAATCCTTTGGATCTACTGTTTTGCTTGGATGATGCCTGCAGCCTGCAACCGGGGGATTCTTGTGAACACAAGTGAAGCTCTGTTACAGCTTTGGAGCTCAGCTAGAATACATGCTTCTAAGCCGGCCATCCCCCACGAGTTATTGAGAAAACATAGAAGTAGAGGGTGCAGAGCTAGTAAATTACAGAAGAATAACAAGGAAAATAAACACAGACCTGTTATACCCGCCATCATTATGGGCAATGTGAGATCAATTGCATATAAGATGGACGAACTGACGGCGCTGATCAGGCTTCATCAGGAGTTTTGTGAGTGCATCATGTTTACAGAGACTTGGCTTACTGAAGTCACCCTGGACATTCTTGTCTTCCTGGATGGCTTCAAACTTCTTAGGGTGGATAAGATGCATGAGAGCCATAAGAAGAAAAGAAGAGGGCTTGCGATATTTGTGAATGAAAGACAGTGTAACTTAGGGCATATTGTAGTTAAGGAACAATCGTGCTGCACGGATATTGAACTATTAGCTGTGAGCATGAGAACTTATTACCTACCAAGGGAATTATCGCATATTATCGTGCTATCTGCATATGTCCCACCGTCTGCAAAAGCTGAAGCTGCCTGTGAGGTGCTACATGCTGTGATGAGCCAGCTGCAATCATTACACCCCAATGCTCTCCTTCTTGTGTCTGGAGATTTCAACCATGTCTCTCCATCATCATCCACTGTACCAGGCTTCACACAGTATGTAACCTGCCACACAAGAGACAACAAAACACTGGACTTGTTCTTTGCCAATGTGAGGAAGGCATATAACGCACCAGCCCTACCACCCCTAGGTAGATCGGATCACAACCTGGTGCATCTGTGACCAGTATACAAGCCACTTGTACGAATAAAACCAGCTGTTACACTGTACGAGTAACAGCTTGTTTTCTTCGTACAAGTGGCTTGTACACCTGTCGCAGATGCACCAGGTTGTGATCCGATCTACCTAGGGGCGGTAGGGCTGGTGTGTTATATGCCTTCCTCACATTGGCAAAGAACAAGTCATGGAATCTGGTCAGGGGAGTGAGTGGGGGCTCTGAGGGATTGATTTGAAACAACTGCATGAGAAGTGTTGCAGGATTCCCATCTGAATGACACTGAGGGGCTTACACACTATAGAACAGACTACATTAGACCCACAAAAGTGATGAGGTGTTTCTCTAATAACAAGCCATGGATTAATTCTGATATTAAAACTCTTCTGAAGGAGAGAAAGATGGCCTTCAGGGATGGAGATAAGAAATAGTTTGTACCCAAGCCCACAAGACTTTAGTTATGCCACTGCCAGGACAAACCAAGGTAGCACTAATGATTTATTCTTCCAGTCCATATAATATAGTAGTAGGTTGTGAACGTAAAAAAATAAAATCACAAACCAATTGTGTTGTATAATTCAGTCCTCAACCAAATTATACAACAGTGCAGAAAGAGAAAGGTACAATACACCCTACCAAGTCACAACTATTAAGTCTTTCCAAATTCTAATACTCCTCACTTCCTCCTTGTCCACAACTGGATGGTTTAGGCCAAACTTATTTGCCACAAACTGTAAGTGCTATTATTATATTCTCCTCAGTGTTTTTTGGATGATGGACCTCAGAAGTTTTGTGTTGGGGCCGAACACAGAAATTTTTCAACATTTGGGTGAAGGCTCTATCTGAATCGGTTCACTCATCCCTATCAACAATATGGGCTATGCAGCCAAACTGGTTTTGGGGCATGAAAACCTCAGTTGGTTAGTTGCCATTGGGTGTAAACTAATAAAGTACAATAGACTACTGCAATAAAGACTTTACATATAATCTGACCTTAAAAGGATTTTTCAAGCTGCAGAATGTATTATTTCCTAATCACCCACATGTGATCTCCTTATTCTTACAGTATGGCTAGAAATAATCTCCCAGACACTTCCTGCACCCAGTTGGCCTCTGTAATAAGGAATAACCAGTCCCTGAAGATACTTGACCTGTCCTATAACCGTCTGTCCGGTCCTCACTTCAGTGACCTGATGGCCGCTCTGTCCAGTCCAGCCTGCAGGATACAGGAATTACAGTGAGTATAAGAGATGTGTACAGGAGGAGACATGTGGGGACAAGTTATATCCTGTGTGATACTGTATACTGAGCTGTGTATCTAATCTTATCCTGTGTGATACCGTATACTGAGCCGTGTATCTAATCCTATCCCGTGTGATACTGTATACTGAGCCGTGTATCTAATCCTATCCTGTGCGATACTGTATACTGAGCTGTGTATCTAATCCTATCCTGTGTGATACTGTATACTGAGCTGTGTATCTAATCCTATCCTGTGTGATACTGTATACTGAGCTGTGTACCTAATCCTATCCTGTGTGATACTGTATACTGAGCTGTGTATCTAATCCTATCCTGTGTGATACTGTATACTGAGCTGTGTATCTAATCCTATCCTGTGTGATACTGTATACTGAGCTGTGTATCTAATCCTATCCTGTGTGATACTGTATACTGAGCTGTGTATCTAATCCTATCATGTGTGATACTGTATACTGAGCGGTGTATCTAATCCTATCCTGTGTGATACTGTATACTGAGCTGTGTATCTAATCCTATCCTGTGATACTGTATACTGAGCTGTGTATCTAATCCTATCCTGTGTGATACTGTATACTGAGCTGTGTATCTAATCTTATCCTGTGTGATACCGTATACTGAGCCGTGTATCTAATCCTATCCCGTGTGATACTGTATACTGAGCCGTGTATCTAATCCTATCCTGTGCGATACTGTATACTGAGCTGTGTATCTAATCCTATCCTGTGTGATACTGTATACTGAGCTGTGTATCTAATCCTATCCTGTGTGATACTGTATACTGAGCTGTGTACCTAATCCTATCCTGTGTGATACTGTATACTGAGCTGTGTATCTAATCCTATCCTGTGTGATACTGTATACTGAGCTGTGTATCTAATCCTATCCTGTGTGATACTGTATACTGAGATGTGTATCTAATCCTATCCTGTGTGATACTGTATACTGAGCTGTGTATCTAATCCTATCCTGTGTGATACTGTATACTGAGCTGTGTATCTAATCCTATCCTGTGTGATACTGTATACTGAGCTGTGTATCTAATCCTATCATGTGTGATACTGTATACTGAGCGGTGTATCTAATCCTATCCTGTGTGATACTGTATACTGAGCTGTGTATCTAATCCTATCCTGTGATACTGTATACTGAGCTGTGTATCTAATCCTATCCTGTGTGATACTGTATACTGAGCTGTGTATCTAATCCTATCCTGTGTGATACTGTATACTGAGCTGTGTATCTAATCCTCTCCTGTGTGATACTGTATACTGAGCGGTGTATCTAATCCTATCCTGTGTGATACTGTATACTGAGCTGTGTATCTAATCCTCTCCTGTGTGATACTGTATACTGAGCTGTGTATCTAATCCTATCCTGTGTGATACTGTATACTGAGCTGTGTATCTAATCCTATCCTGTGTGATACTGTATACTGAGCTGTGTATCTAATCCTATGCTGTGTGATATACTGTATACTGAGCTGTGTATCTAATCCTATCCTGTGTGATACAGTATACTGAGCTGTGTATCTAATCCTATCCTGTGTGATACTGTATACTGAGCTGTGTATCTAATCCTATCCTATGTGATACTGTATACTGAGCTGTGTATCTAATCCTATCCCGTGTGATACTGTATACTGAGCTTTGTATCTAATCCTATCCCGTGTGATACTGTATACTGAGCTGTGTATCTAATCCTATCCTGTGTGATACTGTATACTGAGCTGTGTATCTAATCCTATCCTGTGTGATACTGTATACTGAGCTGTGTATCTAATCCTATCCTGTGTGATACTGTATACTGAGCTGTGTATCTAATCCTATAGTGTGATACTGTATACTGAGCTGTGTATCTAATCCTATCCTGTGTGATACCGTATACTGAGCTGTGTATCTAGTCCTATCCTGTGTGATACTGTATACTGAGCTGTGTATCTAATCCTATCCTGTGTGATACTGTATACTGAGCTGTGTATCTAATCCTATCCCGTGTGATACTGTATACTGAGCTTTGTATCTAATCCTATCCCGTGTGATACTGTATACTGAGCTGTGTATCTAATCCTATCCTGTGTGATACTGTATACTGAGATGTGTATCTAATCCTATCCTGTGTGATACTGTATACTGAGCTGTGTATCTAATCCTATCCTGTGTGATACTGTATACTGAGCGGTGTATCTAATCCTATCCTGTGTGATACTGTATACTGAGCTGTGTATCTAATCCTATCATGTGTGATACTGTATACTGAGCGGTGTATCTAATCCTATCCTGTGTGATACTGTATACTGAGCTGTGTATCTAATCCTATCCTGTGATACTGTATACTGAGCTGTGTATCTAATCCTATCCTGTGTGATACTGTATACTGAGCTGTGTATCTAATCCTATCCTGTGTGATACTGTATACTGAGCTGTGTATCTAATCTTATCCTGTGTGATACCGTATACTGAGCCGTGTATCTAATCCTATCCCGTGTGATACTGTATACTGAGCCGTGTATCTAATCCTATCCCGTGCGCTACTGTATACTGAGCTGTGTATCTAATCCTATCCTGTGTGATACTGTATACTGAGCTGTGTACCTAATCCTATCCTGTGTGATACTGTATACTGAGCTGTGTATCTAATCCTATCCTGTGTGATACTGTATACTGAGCTGTGTATCTAATCCTATCCTGTGTGATACTGTATACTGAGCTGTGTATCTAATCCTATCCTGTGTGATACTGTATACTGAGCTGTGTATCTAATCCTATCCTGTGTGATACTGTATACTGAGCTGTGTATCTAATCCTATCCCGTGTGATACTGTATACTGAGCTGTGTATCTAGTCCTATCCTGTGTGATACTGTATACTGAGCTGTGTATCTAATCCTATCCCGTGTGATACTGTATACTGAGCTGTGTATCTAATCCTATCCCGTGTGATACTGTATACTGAGCTTTGTATCTAATCCTATCCCGTGTGATACTGTATACTGAGCTGTGTATCTAATCCTATCCCGTGTGATACTGTATACTGAGCTGTGTATCTAATCCTATCCCGTGTGATACTGTATACTGAGCGGTGTATCTAATCCTATCCCGTGTGATACTGTATACTGAGCTGTGTATCTAATCCTCTCCTGTGTGATACTGTATACTGAGCGGTGTATCTAATCCTATCCTGTGTGATACTGTATACTGAGCTGTGTATCTAATCCTATCCTGTGTGATACTGTATACTGAGCTGTGTACCTAATCCTATCCTGTGTGATACTGTATACTGAGCTGTGTATCTAATCCTATCCTGTGTGATACTGTATACTGAGCTGTGTATCTAATCCTATCCTGTGTGATACTGTATACTGAGCTGTGTATCTAATCCTATCCTGTGTGATACTGTATACTGAGCGGTGTATCTAATCCTATCCTGTGTGATACTGTATACTGAGCTGTGTATCTAATCCTATCCTGTGTGATACTGTATACTGAGCTGTGTATCTAATCCTATCCTGTGTGATACTGTATACTGAGCGGTGTATCTAATCCTATCCTGTGTGATACTGTATACTGAGCTGTGTATCTAATCCTATCCTGTGTGATACTGTATACTGAGCTGTGTATCTAATCCTATCCTGTGATACTGTATACTGAGCTGTGTATCTAATCCTATCCTGTGTGATACTGTATACTGAGCTGTGTATCTAATCCTATCCTGTGTGATACTGTATACTGAGCTGTGTATCTAATCCTATCCTGTGTGATACTGTATACTGAGCTGTGTATCTAATCCTATCCTGTGTGATACTGTATACTGAGCTGTGTATCTAATCCTATCCTGTGTGATACTGTATACTGAGCTGTGTATCTAATCCTATCCTGTGTGATACTGTATACTGAGCTGTGTATCTAGTCCTATCCTGTGTGATACTGTATACTGAGCCGTGTATCTAATCCTATCCTGTGTGATACAGTATACTGAGCTGTGTATCTAATCCTATCCTGTGTGATACTGTATACTGAGCCGTGTATCTAATCCTATCCTGTGTGATACTGTATACTGAGCTGTGTATCTAATCCTATCCTGTGTGATACTGTATACTGAGCTGTGTATCTAATCCTATCCTGTGTGATACTGTATACTGAGCTGTGTATCTAATCCTATCCTGTGTGATACTGTATACTGAGCGGTGTATCTAATCCTATCCTGTGTGATACTGTATACTGAGCTGTGTATCTAATCCTCTCCTGTGTGATACTGTATACTGAGCGGTGTATCTAATCCTATCCTGTGTGATACTGTATACTGAGCTGTGTATCTAATCCTCTCCTGTGTGATACTGTATACTGAGCTGTGTATCTAATCCTATCCTGTGTGATACTGTATACTGAGCTGTGTATCTAATCCTATCCTGTGTGATACTGTATACTGAGCTGTGTATCTAATCCTATCCTGTGTGATACAGTATACTGAGCTGTGTATCTAATCCTATCCTGTGTGATACTGTATACTGAGCTGTGTATCTAATCCTATCCTGTGTGATATACTGTATACTGAGCTGTGTATCTAATCCTATCCTGTGTGATACAGTATACTGAGCTGTGTATCTACTCCTATCCTGTGTGATACTGTATACTGAGCTGTGTATCTAATCCTATCCTGTGTGATACTGTATACTGAGCTGTGTATCTAATCCTATCCTATGTGATACTGTATACTGAGCTGTGTATCTAATCCTATCCTGTGTGATACTGTATACTGAGCTTTGTATCTAATCCTATCCCGTGTGATACTGTATACTGAGCTGTGTATCTAATCCTATCCTGTGTGATACTGTATACTGAGCTGTGTATCTAATCCTATCCTGTGTGATACTGTATACTGAGCTGTGTATCTAATCCTATCCTGTGTGATACTGTATACTGAGCTGTGTATCTAATCCTATCCTGTGTGATATACTGTATACTGAGCTGTGTATCTAATCCTATCCTGTGTGATACAGTATACTGAGCTGTGTATCTACTCCTATCCTGTGTGATACTGTATACTGAGCTGTGTATCTAATCCTATCCTGTGTGATACTGTATACTGAGCTGTGTATCTAATCCTATCCTGTGTGATACTGTATACTGAGCTGTGTATCTAGTCCTATCCTGTGTGATACTGTATACTGAGCTGTGTATCTAATCCTATCCTGTGTGATACTGTATACTGAGCTGTGTATCTAATCCTATCCTGTGTGATACTGTATACTGAGCGGTGTATCTAATCCTATCCTGTGTGATACTGTATACTGAGCTGTGTATCTAATCCTCTCCTGTGTGATACTGTATACTGAGCGGTGTATCTAATCCTATCCTGTGTGATACTGTATACTGAGCTGTGTATCTAATCCTCTCCTGTGTGATACTGTATACTGAGCTGTGTATCTAATCCTATCCTGTGTGATACTGTATTCTGAGCTGTGTATCTAATCCTATCCTGTGTGATACTGTATACTGAGCTGTGTATCTAATCCTATCCTGTGTGATACTGTATACTGAGCTGTGTATCTAATCCTCTCCTGTGTGATACTGTATACTGAGCGGTGTATCCTATCCTGTGTGATACTGTATACTGAGCGGTGTATCCTATCCTGTGTGATACTGTATACTGAGCGGTGTATCCTATCCTGTGTGATACTGTATACTGAGCTGTGTATCTAATCCTATCCTGTGTGATACTGTATACTGAGCGGTGTATCTAATCCTATCCTGTGTGATACTGTATACTGAGCTGTGTATCTAATCCTATCCTGTGTGATACTGTATACTGAGCTGCGTATCTAATCCTATCCTGTGTGATACTGTATACTGAGCTGTGTATCTAATCCTATCCTGTGTGATACTGTATACTGAGCTGTGTACCTAATCCTATCCTGTGTGATACTGTATACTGAGCTGTGTATCTAATCCTATCCTGTGTGATACTGTATACTGAGCTGTGTATCTAATCCTATCCTGTGTGATACTGTATACTGAGCTGTGTATCTAATCCTAATGTTTTCTTGGATCCAGTTCTGTTCAGCTGACTCTGCTGTATCTAATACTATTAGGTGTTTAGCTGTCTACTTTGTCGCTGTATCTAATCCTATTCATTGTGATGTATTTCTATCTAGTATGATTAGAGATGGGTGAATAGGATTATTACAAGTCAGGTTCAGCTACGAACCCTGAAATGTCACATGACTGGCTGCCATTTTGCTGTCCATTTTAGGGCGCCAGGGAAGGTAGAAACAAATAACATTTACTCCTTAGTCTTTACCACAGTCTTCAGGCTTCCTCCTAGACTGTGCGCTATCTTCTTCTGCCTGTGGTTAGGCCTCTGCTGATACTAAGGGCACATCGATGTTAGAATACTTAGACGCTATAGCGCCATGACATACGCCATTGTGTCATAGCGTGATGATGCTGATGCCCCTATATGACTGATGATACCCCATAAAAGATCTCAGCAGTGACCTGATGGCATTTGAAAGCCTGTACTCAGCTTCCATATGATAGCAGAAGCATTTTTCTAGATGGTATAAATCCAGAGATACAGCCATTTGAAGTGACCATCTTCTACATACTGGTGATACAAATATGTACTGATTTCCCTGGTAACAGCTCAGTTAGAGGGTCGCTAAAGAGAATGGAACAGCCTGTTTTCTATTAAGAGGAAGTTAGATAGGTTAAGTATATTACGAAAAGGTTCTCAAAACAACTCCAACCCAATAGCAAGAAAAAAAATAAAATGAGAGTTACTCTTTAAAGAGAGTCTATCATCGGCATGAATGTAAGAAACCACAGAAAAATGGCCAACGGAGCATGCGCGGGATTTTCATCACGAAGAGAACAGGGTCGGATGCATACAAAGAGAGATGAAAGAAGGTGAAAGGGGCAGTGACTAGGACGCACTAGGGGGCGGCGAGCAGGTGATGGCGCTGGAGCTCTCGGAGCACAGGGGAACATCCCTGTGCAGAATAAGTGTGATACTACCGGCTCAGCTGCTCTAATTCTATCATGTTTGACATGGTCAACTCAGCGGGTGTATTTAAGGCGATCGTGTGTTATCGCCTGTCTTCTTATTCTTACAGTTTGAGCTACAATCATCTACCAGACACTTCCTGCACCCAGTTGGCCTCTGGAATAAGGAATAACCGGTCCCTGAAGAGACTTGATCTATCTGATAATAGTCTGTCCGGTCCTCACTTCAGTGACCTGATGGCCGCTCTGTCCAGTCCAGCCTGCAGGATACAGGAATTACGGTAAGTGTAAGAGATGTGTACAGGATTTTTACTGCAAGACAGACCTAGAATCCTGGTCACTCAGCAAGGAGACAGCCTGTAAATGACACATGCTTTCTGGACTGATTTAAGAGAGCGCCCTGCAGCCTAGGAGTGAGGCCCCAGCGAACCAAACCATCACTTTGCTTGCGATTATAACTTTTTTGTTCTTTTATCCCATTTTATTTTAAGTGTTATATTGTACTTTTATCTGTATTTACTTGTCATCCACTGATGTGTATTTCTATATATGTTTGTGGCTAGTACTGACCCACTGGGCTTAATAAATGTATAAAATTTATAAAGCTCATTTTGTATTAACCTATATGAGCCCAGCCATTCACAGGACGTGAGTGAAAGGTAAGAAAGGTGATCGTAGGTGTTCCAAAGTGGCTTTGGTGAGGCGAGATCCTTCACACCCAGATCTGTCAATAGTATGTTACTATTGAGTTCTGCCTGTGGCAGGACTCAATGGTAAGAGTGATTTCACCATAGATTGCAATACTACAGTAGATAGAACTTTAGGTCTAATGATGAAAAGTTAAATCCCCTTAGGAGGGATAATAATTTTTGAAAAGTTTTAAATATATAAAAAAAAAAAAGTAAAATTTCCCGATCACCCTTTTATCCCTATATATACCCTATATAACAAATAAAATAAACAAATCTAAAATATTGCAAAAAAAAAAAAAAAAAAAAAAAAAAAAAGGAGAAAAGATTGTCACTCAGCACAAGTAGTAAGCTTAAAACATCCTTTATAATACAGGAGAGAGGATCAGAAAGGCGGCGGCCGTTTCTCCAAAAATTCTTGTCCCATTAGAATCAAAAAATATTTATTCCATATGGCGAACACCACAATGGGGAGAAATATCGAAATGCTCACTCAATTTTTCGCCATTTCACCTACTGAAAAAAATCTAATTAAAAATGATAAAAAATTAGTTTTGAAAACAACAACTTTCTCCTGGAAAAAAAATTCTAGAATAAGAATTGAACTTTTTCCGTTTTATATATTTTTTAAAGGTATTAAAACACTAAATAACCTTTATAAAAAAAACTTTTTATATTTTTCTATGGCCATAATGGAAAAGAGTCGCAGAAAATCGATAACTTGTCATATCTACTGCACGCTGAGTGAATGCCATAAAAACGGAGCATCTGCAGTTTTTTTTCCAATTTTTTTCCCCAGTTTTCAAAAAAGCCATTTTGCCTGATGATTGGCCACGAAAACAATTTGTTCGTGACCCCTGGCTGTTGTTTGCCAAAATGCAATCATCTGCAATATATATTTTCAGCCAACATTTGGAATGATCAGCCAGTTTACACTAACTCATTGTGTTTGTTTTATTTATTAACAATTAAACCACGCCCACCGGATCGGGCAGCTTAGTTGTTAATGATGATGGAGGGGGTCGATAACAGAAATAATCATCATTGGTTGGACAGCTGCATGATGGCGTCCAGAACATAATGGGTATGGCCAGCGTTAAGATATTTATCTGTAGACCTACTGAGCTAATGTGGAGAAGGTAGGTCGGTAGCAGCAATGGTTTGGGCCCAAGCAGTGAGAGACAGGGACACAAAATCTGTAGCAAACCTGCTTATTTAGAAAAAAAAAACAGGAAAATGAGCAAAATAAAATCCAGCATTAACTTCAAAACCCTGCTTGTCTGAGCATCTAACTAAACAGAAATGATAACCTAACTATACGTGAGGCTTACTACCAGTCACACTAATAAAACAGAAGCAATATAGTCTCACAGGACTCTGGGTTACAGGACAGACCCAGACGCCTCCTCACACTCCATGGATCTGCACTGGAGTGCAGAATCAGTAGCTCTTTTCTGGCCCAGTAATGAGCCAAGGTCTCAGACCTGGGCTCAGGCCTACTCCAGACCCGCACTGGACCACACATAAGTTAAAAACCTAACAAAACAAAATGAGCAAAATAAAATACAGCCTTAACTTCAGGCAAAAGAATGTCAAACAAAACCCTGCTTGTCTGACCACTAACTAAACAATAAAGGACTAACTGTACGTGAAGCTTACTACCAACCACGTGAATAAACAAAAATAGAACAATACAGTCTCACCAGACTCACAGCATCAGGACAGACCCAGGCGCCTCCTCTCGCTCCCAGGATCTGCCCTGAAATGTAGGCTCTGCAGACTTTTATGGCCCAGTAACAAAACCAGGACCCCCATCTGGGTTGAGGTCAATTCAAGACCCGCTCTGGACCACACATAGGTCAGAAATCTGGTGCTGATATATCAGGACTCCAGCACTTTGCCTGTCACCTTCTCACACTAATGTCATTGTGTGTGATACTATCGGCTGATCTGTCTATCTATTGTTATGTGTGATGTTATCCAGTGATGTCTCAACCACATCTTATCTTTTTATTCTTACAGTTTGGGTTACAATTATCTTACTGACACTTGCTGCACCCAGTTGGCCTCTGTAATAAGGAATAACCAGTCCCTGAAGAGACTTGACTTGTCGAATAACAGTCTGCCTGGACCTCACTTCAGTGACTTGATGGCCGCTCTGTCCAGTCCAGCCTGCAGGATAGAGGAATTACAGTGAGTATAAGAGATGTGTACAGGAGGAGACATGTGGGGACAAGTTATACAGGGATTTTATTCTATCATAATCCCGGACTGGTAATTACTCAGATATTGAAGGTCTAAGATGGCAGCTACACTGGTTAGATTTGCAATTGGCGTCAAATTCTCTTGCAGACCCTCATGCCGTAATAAGGGGGTTGCACTTAGATTATGGGGAAGGTTCCCCTGTGCACTCTCTACTGTATGTCTCATGTATGGTGATGTTTCATTGCCCTTGGTAGTGGTTGCAAGTATATATTAAATGGAGGCCTAGGGGAGGGGATAAACATAATAAGCAGTCCTCTTCTGGCCCCTGGTTGATGTCACACTCCCCAGGGTCACCTCGGAGGTCTGGTTTGTTATGTTCAGTCACCTTCTCTTTACCATCACTTATTATACTCTGAGGTCTGAAGACACCACAAAGTATAATGTTTCATAAGTCATAAACTCCAAAAGTTTCAAATTCAGGTCGAAACTTTTGGAAAATTTGGGTCGAATTTGTTTCCATCTGAACCACTTCACTCACCTCTAGTTAGAAGATGGCTTACTCTGCAAGTAGAGGGTCCGGTGACATGGGACTGCCTGCTGAAACACGACCTGCCACTAACTAACCTGAAGAGCTGATGGTGTTCTTCTACAAGCTAGTGTCCCCATCTAAGGTTAACTATAGACTGTCTAGATCAGGAATCTAACTGGCTGAGGGCTGGGGTCTCCCAACAACCTGTAATCTCCCCCCACTTTTTAGAAACCTGAGAAGCGGCTAGTAGTGAAGCATCTAACCTTTTCATTAAGCCGCCCCCCACCACGCCCCCTTTTTTTTTTAAGTGTGACAGGTATCACTTGCCTTAGTTCCCAAAACACTTCTCGTCAACCTTCCCCACCACACCCCGTTACGCCTTTCCTTTGTGCCCTCCTCCATTATTGAGTTAATAAAACAATATACTGCACCACATAATGAGAGGACAGCGGTGGCCCATGCTTCTTGTAAAGAAGCATGGATCCCTCTCCCCGTTCATTGTATCATGTAAAATATTAGATATATCAGCAGAATCTATCTGAAAAATGTATCTGATAGCTTATATATCAGCAGAATGTATTTCATCACATATAGCCACATTCACACAAAGGCATTCCTGCACAAACCAAAGAGTCTATCACATAGCCACATGTTCGGCACATTTAGCCACATGCTCCAAGCTGTGCATTCAAATCTTTTTTGTCACTAGGCATCATATACAGTATTCAACACTGTAATACTCCGGTCCCGGTAAAGGCCCCACAGAATTTTGATTTTCTTCGGTGTTGAAGAAATGGGGGAAATGGCCCTTTGAGCCCGTGAAGCCCAACGCGTCTGATAGCCGACTTAATTTCATTGGCAGGAAGTTAAGGGAACCTATGAACCTTAATTTCAAGTCTGGTAGCTTCACACACAAGAGTCGCCCGCCTTAAGTAATCAATTTTACTCGTACCTTCTCCTTAATAAACTCTCTAACAAAAAAGTACCCGTCGTACCTGCCCACATTATGGGCAATCAAAGTATACCCTGCGAATTTACCATTGGTAAAGAAGCTAACAAACTCCTTTGTACATGTTTTGCCCTCAAACTCTCAGAAATTAGCACCGTACAATGTTGTGGCATAAACGTAATTGGGTTAGTGCGTCCCCGTCTCCTGCAAGCATTCAAAGTCATAAAAAAACATATTGATCCGTCTCTTTCTTTACTTTGTAAGGCTGCATATAGTAAAGATGATCATTGAATTTATACATGGGGGCACTGCAAATACTACAACGCAAACCGCCACAAATGTTTTAAGCCTACAAAACGCCGGCTTATCTTTGGCTGACAAAATGTGTCGGTCTAAACACACATCTGAGCGACAAAACACATGACAAGTGGGACATCGTGGTTGCTGGCCAACACCCTCGCCACAATCCTCTCTTTGACAAGCTCTGCAGAAATATTGGCACAAGTGGTTGTCTTTGTGGTGAAACACCAAACTACACTTTTCATAGAAGTAGGCCTCACCGATAACACCCCTTCATATTTTCGATACCGTAGTAATGATGCAAGATATACACAGTTTTCCCATGTTCGACCAATCAACGCTGGTCAATGCATTCCTATGTTGAGATGTAGCAGTGCTGGCCATACGCTCAGCACTACTACACCGGAGATGCACCAGAGCTGAGTGTGCAGCAGGGTTCATATCTCCGGTGTATCAGTGCTGGCCGTGCGCTCAGCTCGGCTGCATCTCCGGTGTAGCCGAGCTGAGCGCACGGTCAGCACTGCTCTTGGCATAGGAATGCATTGACCAGCGTTGATTGGCCGAATGCCATACAGAGTATAGCATTCGGCCAATCAACGCTGGTTCTGCTGGAGGAGGCGGAGTCTAAGAGCGGTCCACAGCAGTCTCCATTCTGGTCCAATCTTAGACTCCACCTCCTCACAGATGAGCCTCCGGCAGAACTGGCGTTGATTGGCCGAATGCTGTACTCTGTATGGCGTTTTGCCAATCAACGCTGGTCATTGCATTCCTATGGGAAAAAGTCAGCTCCTGCATACCGCAAGCTGACAGGGATCCCGATGTAATATAGTGACTTTGGCATGTTAGATGCCCCCAGACATGCTTCCCCTGCTGTCCCAGTTGCATTGCAGAGGTGTTGGCATCATTTGCTGAGGTGTCATAGTGGACTTGGTGACCCTCCTGAGTCGAATGGTGGGATCTCCTGAAACTAAGCATTTTCTCCCATAGACAATAATGGGGTACGATATTCGTTCGAACAGTGGAGTATTGAGCGGCTATTCGTATCGAACTTCGAACATTTTACTGTTCACTCATCTCTATCAAGGAGGCCTCAAAAACATCTCTACTGCTGAAACTGACCAGCTCATTTTCAGGAATACCCAAATCAGCGAGTATCTGTCTAGCCCTCGACAATAAAGCAGCATCGTCTACAACACCATCATCTATCAGAGCGCATAAGCTCGCGGCAAGACACAAATTAGACTCGTCATTATTAAAGGCATACAACCACTTCTTTTTCTGCTGTATAACCTTACTGTAAACGATGGATTTCAAATGGCGTTTTACACTGCCGCGCCGGTTTCAAATGACAACAAGGACAAGTTTGAGTTGCTGTGAAGAGAGGACCTCTGCGTTACCCTGGAGAGCCGCTGCGACGGTGTTGAGAAACGTCTCTGCGTTAAAGGTCTCTCGCGATTGTTTTGTAGAGTAAATCGCGTCTAAGGCGTGTCCGCCTTCAAGCCTTAACTGAACAAAATCACCAGGATTGTTATCTCTGAGGACTCTGTCCAATAAAGACTGAAAGGCCGCGTGCACACCCTCCAGAGCAGCTACAAACGAGTCAATATGTTCTACATTCACGAACCTAAAATGGTCGATATACTCTACACCATTAAAACCAATTAGATTTCTCTCGTAGTGGAACTGATGCTCTAGTATCACAGGGATGTTTGCTGGATGAACATTTGATTCTGGCTGTGGTGTGGGACAGGGCATGTCTCTAGTGGCCTAGGCTATTGAATGAGCCTAAAAAGTGATATGAGAAACGATAAATTTAAACACCAGTACATGGTTCTCTTTAATAACTCGCGTGATCAATTGCAAATTCTAACATTAGCGAGCCAGATGTATCCTGGGAAAACACATTTCTTCTTGGAGGCTTTTGAGAATGCTACACGGGAGCCTTATGGGCACCTGCTAGTAGATATGAGGGCTACCACCCCCAAGTACCTCCGTTTAAGGTCGGGGTTCTAACCACCGACTCTGCTGGCTTTGTATATTCTAAAGAAAAATACTTTTAAAAAGTGAGATATAGAAAGTTAAGCGCATTCTAGGCCGACTACGTAGTAGCGGCAATTCAGTTAATAACGAGTTTGCTTTTTAACAAATAATGAATCACGCGGAGAAAATGTACTTGGTGCCCAAACACGAACTCAACAGAATAAGTCAAGTCTTTACACCGCCACCCGATGTAAGACAGAGCGTAATACAACGCCTGGATACTGAAATTAGCGATATTTTACACAGCTCTGACTTACCGGATGATGTGAAAATTAAAAGATACACAGACATAATGCAAAGGTACTTGGTTCTTGCTAAACAGAAGGCTAAAGAGCTCGCGACTTTACACCTTGGAGGAGGGCGGGGAGACCTGTCACCACACAAAGGAAAGGGGGTGTAACGGGGTGTGGTGGGGTGGGTTGACGAGAATTGTTTTGGGAACTAAGGGGTGTGGTACCTGTCACACTTCAAAGGAAAGGGGTGTGGTGGGGTGGCTTGACGAAAAGGGTAGATGTTTCACTACTGCCGCTTCTGCCTATACTGCAGCACACAAATGGTTAATTACTCCATAGTGTTCAGCATAAAGATGGGAACTTCAAAAGGTGAGTGTACAGTACAACACAGTGCAAAACATCATAAAACACTATAAAGTGCACCATACATGGAATAGGTAGTTTGGTTCTTAGCAGTGGCCTTTTTGGGGAACACTAACGCTGTATCTGGAAACGCTGTATCTAATCTTAACGTACATACCGTGTGATGAGTTGCTGCAACAAACAAGTGGTAGTCTACTGAGCTGATCTATCTAAGCCCTTTGCATGTTAGGCTGTCTGCTGAGCTGTGTATCTAATCCTATCCTGTGTGATACTGTATACTGAGCTGTGTATCTAATCCTATCCTGTGTGATACTGTATACTGAGCTGTGTATCTAATCCTATCCTGTGTGATACTGTATACTGAGCTGTGTATCTAATCCTATCCTGTGTGATACTGTATACTGAGCTGTGTATCTAATCCTATCCTGTGTGATACTGTATACTGAGCTGTGTATCTAATCCTATCCTGTGTGATACTGTATACTGAGCTGTGTATCTAATCCTATCCTGTGTGATACTGTATACTGAGCTGTGTATCTAATCCTATCCTGTGTGATACTGTATACTGAGCTGTGTATCTAATCCTATCCTGTGTGATACTGTATACTGAGCTGTGTATCTAATCCTATCCTGTGTGATACTGTATACTGAGCCGTGTATCTAATCCTATCCTGTGTGATACTGTATACTTAGCCGTGTATCTAATCCTATCCTGTGTGATACTGTATACTGAGCCGTGTATCTAATCCTATCCTGTGTGATGCTGTATACTGAGCCGTGTATCTAATCCTATCCTGTGTGATACTGTATACTGAGCCGTGTATCTAATCCTATCCTGTGTGATAGTGTATACTGAGCCGTGTATCTAATCCTCTCCTGTGTGATACTGTATACTGAGCTGTGTATCTAATCCTATCCTGTGTGATACTGTATACTGAGCTGTGTATCTAATCCTATCCTGTGTGATACTGTATACTGAGCTGTGTATCTAATCCTATCCTGTGTGATACTGTATACTGAGCTGTGTATCTAATCCTATCCTGTGTGATACTGTATACTGAGCTGTGTATCTAATCCTATCCTGTGTGATACTGTATACTGAGCTGTGTATCTAATCCTATCCTGTGTGATACTGTATACTGAGCCGTGTATCTAATCCTATCCTGTGTGATACTGTATACTGAGCCGTGTATCTAACCCTATCCTGTGTGATACTGTATACTGAGCCGTGTATCTAATCCTATCCTGTGTGATACTGTATACTGAGCTGTGTATCTAATCCTATCCTGTGTGATACTGTATACTGAGCTGTGTATCTAACCCTATCCTGTGTGATACTGTATACTGAGCTGTGTATCTAATCCTATCCTGTGTGATACTGTATACTGAGCTGTGTATCTAATCCTATCCTGTGTGATACTGTATACTGAGCTGTGTATCTAATCCTATCATGTGTGATACTGTATACTGAGCTGTATCTAATCCTACAGTGTCCATATTAGGACATCCTCAGATATCAGAGTCAAACATCAGATTAATGCTAGTTTACAGCTCTGATACCTGACTTCTGACATCTGATTTGTCTGACACCTGACTCTGACACCTGACCCTGATACCTGACCCTGACTCTGATACCTGACTTTGACACCTGACTCTGACACCTGACTCTGACACCTGACTTTGACACCTGACAACTGACACCTGACTCTGATACCTGACTCTGACACCTGACCCTGATACCTGACCCTGACACCTGACTCTGATACCTGACTTTGACACCTGACTCTGACACCTGACCCTGATACCTGACCCTGACACCTGACTCTGATACCTGACTTTGACACCTGACTCTGACACCTGACTCTGATACCTGACTTTGACACCTGACTCTGACACCTGACTCTGACACCTGACCCTGATACCTGACCCTGATACCTGACCCTGACACCTGACTCTGATACCTGACTTTGACACCTGACTCTGACACCTGACTCTGATACCTGACTTTGACACCTGACTCTGACAACTGACACCTGACTCTGATACCTGACTCTGACACCTGACCCTGATACCTGACCCTGACACCTGACTCTGATACCTGACTTTGACACCTGACTCTGACACCTGACCCTGATACCTGACCCTGACACCTGACCCTGACACCTGACTCTGATACCTGACTTTGACACCTGACTCTGACACCTGACTCTGATACCTGACTTTGACACCTGACTCTGACAACTGACACCTGACAACTGACTCTGATACCTGACTCTGACACCTGACTCTGACACCTGACCCTGATACCTGACCCTGATACCTGACCCTGACACCTGACTCTGATACCTGACTTTGACACCTGACTCTGACACCTGACTCTGATACCTGACTTTGACACCTGACTCTGACAACTGACACCTGACTCTGATACCTGACTCTGACACCTGACCCTGATACCTGACCCTGACACCTGACTCTGATACCTGACTTTGACACCTGACTCTGACACCTGACCCTGATACCTGACCCTGATACCTGACCCTGACACCTGACCCTGACACCTGACTCTGATACCTGACTTTGACACCTGACTCTGACACCTGACTCTGATACCTGACTTTGACACCTGACTCTGACAACTGACACCTGACAACTGACTCTGATACCTGACTCTGACACCTGACTCTGACACCTGACCCTGATACCTGACCCTGATACCTGACCCTGACACCTGACTCTGATACCTGACTTTGACACCTGACTCTGACACCTGACTCTGATACCTGACTTTGACACCTGACTCTGACAACTGACACCTGACAACTGACTCTGATACCTGACTCTGACACCTGACTTCTGACTCCGTCAGAGATCAGACTCAGGCATCACATACAAGCCAGCACATACACTATGCCACCTAATGATTGGCCAGGATTACAGAGCCCCCTGCAGGAGTAGAAGATACAGTGTATATAGCAGCTGCAGGCTGAGAATCTCAGATGAGACCTGATACCTGACTTGTGACTCCTTCATAGATCAGACTCAGACATCACATCACAGTAGAGCTGATTGGATGAGACTCTTGCAGTAATTGTCATTGACAGCATCTCCACCAATCAGAGCTTCTGAGGGAGGGAACTTCATAAAGCTGCTGAAGTCTGGAACGTTCCTCCCTCAGAAGCTCTGATTGGTGGAGATGCTGTCAATGACAATTACTGCAAGAGTCTCATCCAATCAGCTCTGCTCCTCCTCTACTTTGTGCAGGACTTTTCTCTCTGATGATTTTTTGGTAAAATCTGCAGCAGGGTCTCCTATGGAAGATCAGTTGAGGTTCTTTGGAGCTTATTGGTGAATTTTTGTAGCACAATGTTGTAGGTCCCGCCCCTTTACTGTGAGTCTACGCCCCTTTTTTCACAAGTTTTAAAAGTATTTAAAACACTTGATAAATGTGGTGCCCAACATGTTACAGGGTTTACTTGGTGAAAATGATACTAGAATTCTGGAGCATTTCACTTGATAAGTTTCCACCATTGTATGTACTGGCTTGTATGTGATGTCTGAGTCTGACTTCTGAAAGAGTCACAAGTCAGGTCTCAGGTCTCATCTGAGTTTCTCAGCCTGCAGCTGCTATATACACTGTATCTTCTACTCGTGCAGGGGGCTCTGTAATCCTGGCCAATCATTAGGTGGCATAGTGTATGTGCTGGCTTGTATGTGATGTCTGAGTCTGATCTATGAAGGAGTCACAAGTCAGGTGTCAGAGTCAGGTGTCAGAGTCAGGTGTCAGAGTCAGGTATCAGAGTCAGGTATCAGAGTCAGTTGTCAGAGTCAGGTGTCAGGTCTCATCTGAGTTTCTCAGCCTGCAGCTGCTATATACACTGTATCTTCTACTCCTGAGTGTCAGCAGGGGGCTCTGTAATCCTGGCCAATCATTGGGAGGCATAGTGTATGTGCTGGCTTGTATGTGATGTCTGAGTCTGATCTATGAAGGAGTCACAAGTCAGGTATCAGGTCTCATCTGAGATTCTCAGCCTGCAGCTCCTATATACACTGTATCTTCTACTCCTGAGTGTCAGCAGGGGGCTCTGTAATCCTGGCCAATCATTGGGAGGCATAGTGTATGTGCTGGCTTGTATGTGATGCCTGAGTCTGATCTCTGACGGAGTGAGAAGTCAGGTGTCAGAGTCAGGTATCAGAGTCAGTTGTCAGGTGTCAGAGTCAGGTATCAGAGTCAGGTGTCAGTTGTCAGAGTCAGGTGTCAGAGTCAGGTATCAAAGTCAGGTATCAGAGTCAGGTGTCAGTTGTCAGAGTCAGGTGTCAAAGTCAGGTATCAGAGTCAGGTATCAGAGTCAGTTGTCAGGTGTCAGAGTCAGGTGTCAGAGTCAGGTATCAAAGTCAGGTGTCAGAATCAGGTGTCAGAGTCAGGTGTCAGTTGTCAGAGTCAGGTGTCAGTTGTCAGAGTCAGGTATCAGGGTCAGGTATCAGGGTCAGGTATCAGGGTCAGGTATCAGAGTCAGGTATCAGGGTCAGGTGTCAGAGTCAGGTATCAGGGTCAGGTGTCAGAGTCAGGTATCAGAGTCAGGTATTAGATGTCACGAGTCAGGTGTCAGTTGTCAGAGTCAGGTATCAGGGTCAGGTGTCAGGGTCAGGTATCAGGGTCAGGTGTCAGAGTCAGGTATCAGGGTCAGGTGTCAGAGTCAGGTATCAGAGTCAGGTATTAGATGTCACTAGTCAGAGTCAGGTGTCAGACAAATCAGAAGTCAGGTATCAGAGCTGTAAACTAGCATTAATCTGATGTTTGACTCTGATATCTGAGGATGTCCTAATATGGACACTGTATAATCCTATCCTGTGTGATACAGCTGCTGATACATCACCCACATCTCATGTTCCTATTCTTAGTTTGGCTTGGAACACTCTACCAGACACTTCCTGCACCCAGTTGGCCTCTGTAATAAGGAATAACCAGTCCCTGAAGAGACTTGATCTGTCTGATAACCGTCTGTCCGGTCCTCACTTCAGTGACTTGATGGCCGCTCTGTCCAGTCCAGCCTGCAGGATAGAGGAATTACAGTGAGTATAAGAGATGTGTACAGGAGGAGACATGTGGGGACAAGTTATACAGGGATGTTACTCTAGTGTATGCTCCTTTGTTATGTCTTTGAGTATTTTATCAGGTGCTGTAGCCTTTTGAAGGCTCCCAGGCCTGTCATTGGTTTGTTACTATTGAGTTCAGCTTGTGACAAGGCTCAATGGTAACAGAGTGATTTCACCATTGTCTGCAATACATTAATACTGCAATTTTTTTAATTTTTTTTTTTATAAAGGATAGAATAATCCAAGACTAATAATAAGTCGTAGAGTGTCACCAGTTCTGATAAACACAAGATTTTTTTTTTTTAATGTAGATTGTGAGCCCCATATAGGGATCACAACATACATTTTTTTCCTTATCAGTATGTCTTTTTAGAATGGGAGGAAATCCATGCAAACACAGGGAGGACATACAAACTCCTATCAGATGTTGTCCCTGGCAGAGGATTTGAACCCAGGACTCCAGCGCTGCAAGGCTACGGAGCTAACCACAGAGCCATCGCGTTGTCCTGATAAACATAAGATTGTACAGATTCATCCTCAGCAGATCTAGTCACTGACTAATCTGAGGTAAGGAGAAAATCCTCACAATACAAAGTCACTAATACTGCGCTGTCTGTTTTATGTTCTAGTCTGGATGGAAATAAATTCTCTGAAGAGGAAAAGGAAGAAATAAGAAATTTGGAAAGATCGAGTATGGAGATATATTACTGAAAAAACAGATCTATATGTGCTGGGCAGATAACAGGACATTATAGAGAATACGTCTTACCATGTCCAGTATTAGGGGCGTCTCCTGGTGTGTTATAGTTTTTTATTCTTCGAATGTTACACCATGTGATATATACTGGGTATATTAGTGATCACATGATCTGTCACCTGATTATAAGGACTAATAGAAGAAGCGACACTTCGGCCTCCTCTGTTGTATATACAGAGCTCAATGGATAGCCTGGTATAATGAACCCAGCGCTGTCTATAGGGGATAAAACCTCCATATTACACAACCCCTGGACTGTATAACTGTATGATACACTCAGATCCTGTATATTACATAGAGGAGGACACTGATGTCCCTACAGCAGACGGCCATGACGTCACAGACTACAGTATGGCCGCCCCTAGATCCTCCATCCCCATCTGTGTAATAAGCTCCATGTGTTTTATCCTGTAACCTCCTCCCACAGACCAAGACACAAAGTGTGTGACAACGAGGAGATCATCTGTGTGATGTCATCAGCCCCAAGACAGACTTGTTGTGTGATCCGTCTGACATGGACTTGTCTTGTATGAGGTCTTCTCCTATCCCATGTTATTACATATCAGCCATAAGAGGTTACATGTAGTATAATAGTGCCATGTGTGTGGATGAAATAAACCGCTATTCCCATTGTGTCTGTGTCCTGTAACGTGTTGTATCGTCCTATCACACTAATGTACAGGTAAGTAGTCACACACTATGGACACCACAGGCCAGAAGACTTTCCCATAGAGAACCAGCAGATGTAACACTGGAGACCAAACCAGAGTAAGAAGAGAGGTGAGAGGGATCCGCCAGACACCCCGACTGTTCTGCTGACACCGGTCCTGGACGTATACATGTGGGCCCAAAAGACTTTAGTTACGTCACTGGAGAATTCTATGGGAAGGCTCATATACAGTTAGGGCCAGAAATATTTGGACAGTGACACAAGTTTTGTTATTTTAGCTGTTTACTAAAACATGTTCAGAAATACAATTATATATATATATATATATATATATATAATATGGGCTGAAAGTGCACACTCCCAGCTGCAATATGAGAGTTTCCACATCCAAATCGGAGAAAGGGTTTAGGAATCATAGCTCTGTAATGCATAGCCTCCTCTTTTTCAAGGGACCAAAAGTAATTGGACAATGGACTCTAAGGGCTGCAATTAACTCTGAAGGCGTCTCCCTCGTAAACCTGTAATCAATGAAGTAGTTAAAAGGTCTGGGGTTGATTCCAGGTGTGTGGTTTTGCATTTGGAAGCTGTTGCTGTGACCAGACAACATGCGGTCAAAGGAACTCTCAATTGAGGTGAAGCAGAACATCCTGAGGCTGAAAAAAAAGAAAAAATCCATCAGAGAGATAGCAGACATGCTTGGAGTAGCAAAATCAATAGTCGGGTACATTCTAAGAAAAAAGGAATTGACTGGTGAGCTTGGGAACTCAAAAAGGCCTGGGCGTCCACGGATGACAACAGTGGTGGATGATCGCCGCATACTTTCTTTGGTCAAGAAGAACCCATTCACAACATCAACTGAAGTCCAGAACACTCTCAGTGAAGTAGGTGTATCTGTCTCTAAGTCAACAGTAAAGAGAAGACTCCATGAAAGTAAATACAAAGGGTTCACATCTAGATGCAAACCATTCATCAATTCCAAAAATAGACAGGCCAGAGTTACATTTGCTGAAAAACACCTCAAGAAGCCAGCTCAGTTCTGGAAAAGTATTCTATGGACAGATGAGACAAAGATCAACCTGTACCAGAATGATGGGAAGAAAAAAGTTTGGAGAAGAAAGGGAACGGCACATGATCCAAGGCACACCACATCCTCTGTAAAACATGGTGGAGGCAACGTGATGGCATGGGCATGCATGGCTTTCAATGGCGGCACTGGCTCACTTGTGTTTATTGATGACATAACAGCAGACAAGAGTAGCCGGATGAATTCTGAAGTCTACCGGGATATACTTTCAGCCCAGATTCAGCCAAATGCTGCCAAGTTGATCGGACGGCGCTTCATAGTACAGATGGACAATGACCCCAAGCATACAGCCAAAGCTAGCCAGGAGTTCATGAGTGCAAAAAAGTGGAACATTCTGCAATGGCCAAGTCAATCACCAGATCTTACCCCAATTGAGCATGCATTTCACTTGCTCAAATCCAGACTTAAGGCGGAAAGACCCACAAACAAGCAAGACCTGAAGGCTGCGGCTGTAAAGGCCTGGCAAAGCATTAAGAAGGAGGAAACCCAGCGTTTGGTGATGTCCATGGGTTCCAGACTTAAGGCAGTGATTGCCTCCAAAGGATTCGCAACAAAATATTGAAAATAAAAATATTTTGTTTGGGTTATGTTTATTTGTCCAATTACTTTTGAGCTCCTAAAATGTGGAGTGTTTGTAAAGAAATGTCTACAAGTCCTACATTTTCTATCAGATATTTTTGTTCAACCCTTCAAATTAAACGTTACAATCTGCACTTGAATTCTGTTGTAGAGGTTTCATTTCAAAACCAATGTGGTGGCATGCAGAGCCCAACTCGCGAAAATTGTGTCACTGTCCAAATATTTCTGGCCCTAACTGTAGGATAATACAGGTAATATGCAGTTCCTATGTTTGCAGTGTAGGGGCGCTATCATCCATCTCATTACAAGAAACAAAATCTCTGGACATTTTCTGATAAGACTGGATTCACACAAACAGTTTTGATGCAGATTCTTTCCTCTATACTTTTCCTTTCTCTTGTATCTACTTCTGGCTTTGGATCTATAAACTGAACCAAAACTGCAATGTGAAACCAGCCTAATGTCCCCAGACATCACACGCGCCTAGTGAGGGTATCTGGGATATTCGGGGGACCTGACTACATAGCTGTATGGAGAGGTCAGTCATCGTCTACCAATAGGTAAGTTACACAGCCCCATATCATACGGAGAAATCCTACAGAAGATGGTATGGGGCCCATTCAGTGTAATAATCTGGGGCCCCATACCATCCGTATACAGAAATCCTAGGACAATACTGAGCCACATCAGATCCTTTGTATAAACATATAATTGTATTAAATATAATAAAAATAATCTAATCTGAAGACAATGTAACCGATGGATCCCATTTTGATAAAGGGACAGAACTTACAAATAACAGACTCGGTTAACTAGAATATAAAATACAATAAATATGACCATCGTCATGTTAGGATCACATCCTCCATCTTGTATTTTGTCAGGCATCTTGTCCCTATCAAAGATAAGTAGTTTTGTCTCAAAAAGGAATTGGTTAGACTAATTAACATGGAGACGCTATGGGCTGTGTACTATCGAGACTTTAACCCCTTCCCGACATGCGCCGTAATAGTACGGCGCATGTCGGGTCTGTAACTATGGCGACCGCCCGGGACCGATCGGAGGCATTAACCCCTCCAGCGCCGCGGTCAAAGGCGCCGGAGGCACCATTTTCCCGGAGGTGCATGGGCGCCGCCATTTTGCCCGGGATCGCAGGCTCCTGGGCCGACGTCCCGTTGCCATGACAGCCGGGAGCCTTGTACAGGCTCCCAGGCTTGTCTGCAAATTCTCTCTTTTGCAGGCTGGTCTATGCAGCCTGCAAAAGAGAGGATGATTTTTTGCAATGCATTGCAATGCATTAGCATTGTAATGCATTGCATTAGTGATCAGACCCCCTGGGGTTCAACACCCCTAGGGGGTCTAATAAATGCAAAAAAAAATTAAAAAAAAGTATTAAAAGTTCAAATCACCCCCCTTTCCTTAGAACACATATAAAAGTAGTTAAAAACTGTGAAACATATACATGTTAGGTATCCCCGCGTCCGAAATCGCCCGCTCTACAAATCTATAAAAATATTTTTCCTGTTCGGTAAACGCTGTAGCGGGAAAAATAGTCGAAAGTGCCAAACCGCCTTTTTTCACTGTTTTGATTCTGATAAAAATTTGAATAAAAAGTGATCAAAGCAATAACATTTCCCGAAAATGGTAGAACTAAAAAGTACACCCGGCCCTGCAAAAAAAGACGCCCTATACACCCCCGTACACTTACGTATAAAAAAGTTACAGCCGTCGGAATATGGCGACTTTTAGAGAAAATTTTTTTTAACACAGTTTTGGAATTTTTTTTAGGGGTCAAAATGTAAATAAAACCATATAAATTTGGTATCCCTGGAACCGTAACGAAACACACAATATAGGGGACATGTCATTTTGGCTGCACAGTGAACGCTGTAAAACCAAAGCCCGTAAGAAAGTCGCAGAAATGCATTTTTTCTTCAAATCCACCCCATTCAGAATTTTTTTCCTGCTTCCTAGTACAGTCTACAGAATAATTAATGGTAGCATCATGAAGAAAAATTTGTCCTGCAAAAATTAAGACCTCATATGGCTCTGGAAGCGGAGAAATAAAAAAGTTATAGGGTTTAGAAGGAGGGGAGTCAAAAACCATGCCATCGGCGGGAAGGGGTTAAACAAAAGATTAAAGAAGAGAAACTCTTCTTTAGGTGATAAGGAAATAGAATGGTAACACTAATTGTCTCCAAGGGGGGGATGTGAACACAGGATGTCTATTGAAATGTTAGCCCCCAGACCGGCACCGAGCCTTGAGATATACATCTAGAATGACTGTGAGGTATATTGCATTAGGCCTTAACCAATCATGTCAGGCCAGCTATGTCCCAATCTGCCTTTGTCTGTATAATACTACCTCTTTTGTAACAATAAATCAGAACTCCCTTAATACACTACGCTGTGTGTGTGTGACTCTCCAGGCCTGCATATTTAAATTAGACCTACTTCAACATACGTCAGGGGTCTTGTGCCCCATTTTTTCAGACAGGCCTATCACAATTCCTAATGCAAACCCTTCTTGATGCCTTTTCAGCCTAACATATTTGTCCATGCTCCATCCACATGTTAAAGGACACTACTAGTGAAGGCCCATAAAGCTTTGTTTGTGTAATGGCTGTAACCTCTATTACAAAATTGTCTGAACAGTGTATAAGCAATGCCGCCCCTCCTACCTCTTGTGTCATCCTCTCTACCTCATAGATTGTAAGCTCTTGTGAGCAGGGCCCTCAGTCCCATTGTGTGAAATGACGTTCTTTGTTTTGTATCTGTCTGTATCTGAACCCTACAAATTGTACAGCGCTGCGGAATATGTTGGCGCTATATAAATAAAATGTATTATTATTAATTTGTCGCTCAACGTGAGGGCGTCGATGATCGTTTGATGTGCAGCCGATAGTGTACTGATCCACTCACCAACCGATTTGGAGACGGGCCCGGAGGACCTCAGATGAATAAATCAGCGCTGAAAGAAAGGTAAGCGTTTGCTTTACCAAATAATTAATCTGAGTTCCTACGTGTCCCGGATCCTGTGTGTTGATAAGTGAGGTTAGTGCTGCATATATTATAAAATCGACGCCATTTTTATAGCACGGAAGAACCTAAAGCGTAAGTTGTTGTAGCGGGGTGGGAAATGCATACCTCATTCTTTGTATACTGTCCATGCTGTCATTTGGTTGATACATCTGTTATAAAGTGTATAAGGCGGTACAGGAGGGAGAGTCAGTCTCTATCCTTAACCCATAGAATTGCGAAAGTACTGAGTGATTGAAAAGTCCTTGTTTAGGAACACTAGCCTCCAGCCGTGCCTGGACGGCCAGGGTCGAATGAGAACTGAGTAGCAGCACTAAGGACTGAGTAGAATCTGCGCAAGTACGTGCAAACATTCAGGTGTGTTTTTGTAAAGGGACACAGAAAGAAAGTTGAGTCTGTGGAAACCGAATGAGGTTTTGTCCTGAGCACTACGCCAGAATTTTGCACATTGGAGATTAGTTCGACTGTTTGAGAGTTCCCCTAGAAAAGAGAAATCTGTGTGAAATCTGTGTGACCCTGGGGAGAAATCTGTGTGGCCCTCTATTGTCTTAATTGCCCTAGAGGGGTGGGAAGCTCACAGCTGAGTGGCCATCAGCTAAACATGGGGAAGGGATCCTTTACATCCCATATGAACTAATAGAGATGAGAGAAGGGAAAGAAGTTTCCGCCGAAGTAAAAAAACGATTTTTAAAAGAGCAGGTGTCCCCAAGATAGGATTGTTTGATAGTAAATTTTGGGAACCAATGGAGATTAGATCATGCAGGACAGATACGGGAACATAAGTTACAAAGAGGAATAAGCTCTGATTGAAGAACAGAATGGGAGGAGTGCAGAGTCAGCCAGTATGGAAATCAACCCAAAAGATAGTCTAAAGAAAGAGCAGTTGGAAAAGGAGGTGAGAAACTGCTGATAAGATGTTGGATAGTTGGATAAAATTAAGTAAGGAATGGTTACAGAAATAAGGTATTAAGTGTTTGTATATTTTCCTTAGTGTAAGGGAATGTATAGTGAGCACCCACTCACAGTCCAGCTACAGGGTTAATGTGGTCTGCATTGTGTTGTTAGCGCCATGTGAGTGATGACTAAATAAAGATATAGGGAGAGTCCGCTGAAGTATATTGTGGCAGACCACTCACCAAGGTAGTAGATTCTGGGTGAAATCAGGTCTATAATGCCTTGAAAAACACCATGATTGTTGAAGCATTTATGCAAGGAATCAGACCAAAAATGGCCAAAAAGATCAGAAGCTGAAGCTGCCTCCTGCCTGTCTCTGATTGAGGTCAGGATAATCCACAATGAATGTCATGCCCCTCCCCCACCTCCCAGTGTCTTTTGTATCCACAGCAGAGGTATGGTATACAGTATACAGGGTTTGGTAGAATTCAGCAAGAAGGGGGAGGGGGAGAGGAGGGGGAGACACTGCAGGTAGCTAATGTCAGGATACGGAGTCGCCGCGGTCTCCTTGCTGCGCGGCGTCTCCCTGGGAGACGTGTTAGGAGTTCTATTGGGTGTGCTTAGGTCATTAAGGGTTAATCTTTTCCTTGCCTTCAGTCTCCATGCCATTAGCCATCAGGTGTGTTATCTGCTGCTATTTAATCCCCAACCAGGCAATGATCCTTGCCAGCCATTCACTTTGGGTTTCCTGGTTCCCGTGCTCAGTCTGATTCCCTGTCTGTTTGTATTCGGTCTGTTCCTTGGTTATATACCTGGCTTGTATTTTTGACTATCCCTTGTCTTTTGATTTGGTACCTTTATTATATCTCCTGGCTTGACCTCTTGCTCGTCTGACCTCGCCTTCTCTTCTGTGTCTTGCTGGGACTTGTGGTCCTCCCTGGTTCCATGCTGTTTAGTCTTTTGTTTTGCATTGCAGTTACACTGTGCTTTCTGTTTAGGTGTGACCCCGTGACTCCAGTCCCTAGGACTTTCAGGGCCTCCTCTTCCCTTATCCTAGCCGCCGGGATAGAAGCGTAAGGAGTCATGGTAGGTGCACTTCAATTAGGAAGTGCATTGGTCTGCCTCATCTCAGATATTACAGCATAGTTATAGCTGCAGGGCCTGCGACCCCTTTTGTCATTAGTTGCACAGTGTTGCTTTCCCAGCTGTGTCACTTTGCACTGCCTGCCCCTGACTCCAATCCTTACATAATGGCTGGCCCTTACCTTAGGCAGACCGCCCGGCGGTTTAGTGTGGATGCCGAACACTCCGTAACTGACCGCCTGGACGAACTGTCAAGGCAGGTGCAGGGCATGGCTGGGTTTATTAACCAAGTCTCGCAGCGTCTGGAGGCTTTGCCTGATCCAGCATCAGCCGCTGCAGGTTCTTCTATTCAATCACCAGTTTTTCCCACATTGAATACCCGTCAGGATCCTAAAATGCTCTTGCCTGACCGTTTTGACGGTAAACCAGACAGATTCCGAACATTTCGGGAATCTTGCCATTTATTTTTTCGTTTTAATTTCCTTTCTTCTGAAGCAGAGCAGGTGGCGCTGGTGGTGTCCCTTCTACGAGGATCACCACAAGACTGGGCCTTGGCTCTACCTGCTGGAGCTCCTGAATGGAATTCATTAAATAAGTTTTTTGAAACATTAGGTCAGATTTATGATGACCCTAATAGAGTTGCCTTGGCCGAGTCCCATCTGTTGTCTATTCAGCAGAGAGTTAGAACGGCCGAGGACTATTGTATGGAGTTTCGTCAGTGGAGCTCTCAGTCAGGGTGGACAGACAGACCTTTGTTAACCCTTTTTAGACAAGGCTTATCTGATTCTGTAAAAGATGCTCTAGTAAGTCATCCAGTCCCTGAAAATCTAGGAGACTTTATGTCCTTGGCTATTTCTATTGATAGGAGGCTTAGGGAAAGGCGTAGAGAGAAATTAAGCAAACCTGGGTCCTCAGCTAAATCCTGGTCTGTCCTTTCGGAACCTATAAATCCTTCTGCTGTTCCTACCTCTTGTTCTATTCCTGAAGAAGAACCAATGATATTGGGGTCCACAACCGCCTCCAGGAGAAAGTATCGCCTAGAAAACGCTCTGAGTCTGTATTGCGGCAAACCTGGACATATCCTGAGAAACTGTCCAACCAGACCTAAACTTGGGATTGGGAAACTTCGGAGTTGGTTAGATGGGGAGATTCCTGTACTTCTCATATTAATACTGTTTGTACTATCAAAAATGATATCAAAATTCCGGAATTTATTACAGAGTTCAAAGACGTCTTTGACGAGCTCAGTGCGGAGGCCTTGCCTCCACATCGACCTTATGACTGCGCAATTGATTTGGTTCCTGGCGCTAAACTACCCAAAGGTCGCATTTCTAACCTTTCAGCTCCAGAGCGCGAGTCCATGCGCCAGTACATTAAAGAGAGCCTATCTAAAGGACATATCCGACCTTCAGTTTCTCCTGTGGGGGCGGGGTTTTTCTTTGTTGAAAAAAAAAGATGGTGGCCTCCGATCTTGTATTGACTACAGGGAATTGAATAAAATTACGGTCAAAGACCAACATCCTCTGCCACTCATCCCGGATCTTTTTAACCAGGTGGTGGGGGCTCGGTGGTTTTCTAAAATTGACCTCCGCGGAGCTTACAACTTCATTCGGATAAGAGACGGGGATGAGTGGAAAACCGCATTTAATACCCCTGAAGGTCATTTTGAATACCTAGTTATGCCTTTTGGTTTGAGCAATGCTCTGGCGGTATTTCAATGTTTTGTGAATGACATTTTTAGGGATCTGTTAGGTAGATATCTAGTAATTTATTTAGATGACATCCTCATATTCTCACCGGATTGGGAGTCACATCAGCAACATGTAAAAGAGGTTCTTCTTAGGCTACGTCAAAACCACCTCTGTGCTAAGTTATCCAAGTGTCAATTTGGAGTCCAGGAGATAGGTTTTTTGGGATACATCCTTACTCCTGGTACCATTGGTATGGATCCCAGAAAGGTATCTGCAGTACTTGAATGGGAGAAACCTACTACCTTAACCCCTTAGCGACCCATGACTACTACCATGGGTGCTAGGTACTTAACGACCCATGAAGTAATAGTACGTCATGGGTATAAACAATCCCCGCAGCGCAGTGCGGGCGTTCTTGGAGCGGATGTTAGTTGTATCTGACACCTAACACCCTGCTCCATCCCCCTCCATCAGACATGAGTGCTGATTTGGGGTTTTAACCCGTTGATTGCCGTGATCAAACATGATCACGGCAAACAACGGGTTGCCCGATCTTGTAGGGATCCCCGGCACCCTCCGCTGCGAGATCGGGGGGTGCTGGTATCCCTACTATGTAGCCAGGGGTCTAATTAGTCACCCCAGCCAGCCCTGAGCCCCACTTACCTCTTGTATCCTGGCCGGGATCTCCTGGAGATAAGCTGTCCCGTCCGTCTGCACGAGCCGAGAGCCCTCACTTCCTGTTTACAGAGTGAGACGTGCAGGCTCTTACTGCAGCCTGTGACTCACTCTGTAACAGGATCAGTGATGCAATCTTCACTCATGCAAGTTTCCCATAGGGGACACATGAAAAAGTTAAAAAAAAAAAAGTGGAAAAAAATAAAGTGTTTTGAAACAATTAATAAGTTATCAAGCCCCAAAACCCCTTTTTTCTTTATAAATTATAAAAAAACCCTAAAAATTAATCAAAACAATACATATTTGGTATCTCCGCGTCCGTAACAATCTGTACAATAAAACTGAAACAATATTTAATGTACACGGTGAATGATGGGAAAAAAAAACGGAAAAAACCCGCCGGAAGTAGTGATTTTTCGCCATCTCACCTTACAGAATGTGCTATAAAAAGTGATCAAAAAGTCAAATGCACCTCACAACAGTACCAATAAAAAGTACACATTGTCCCGCAAAAAATAAGCCCCCAACCAACACTGTCAACCAAAAAATAAAAATGTTACGCCTCTCAGAAGATGGCGATGCAAAAAACATTGATTTATGTCTCCAAATGTGTTTTTGTTCTGCAGAATTAGTTACGTATAAAAAAAAATAATATAAATGAGGTATCGCCGTAACCGTACCGACCCGCAGAATAAAGATAATATGTTACTTACACTGTACACTGCATGGTGAAAAATTTAAAAGGTAAAACGCAATGCCGGAATTGATTTTTTTTATTTAAATCCAGCAAAAAAAAAGAGTTAATAAAATGTAATCAGTAAGTTGTAGGCACCCAAAAATGGTGTCATTACAAAATACATCTCATCCCGCAAACAACAAGCCCTTATATGGCCGCGTCACCAGAAAAATAAAGAAAATATAGCATCTAGTAATGCAAGAACAAAAACCCGCAAAAATCGCCAAATTATTAGAACTCAACTGGCTGCGTCATGTAGGGAATATACAGTCCTATGAAAAAGTTTGGGCACCCCTATTAATCTTAATCATTTTTTGTTCTAAATATTTTGGTGTTTGCAACAGCCATTTCAGTTTGATATATCTAATAACTGATGGACACAGTAATATTTCAGGATTGAAATGAGGTTTATTGTACTAACAGAAAATGTGCAATATGCATTAAACCAAAATTTGACCGGTGCAAAAGTATGGGCACCCTTATCATTTTATTGATTTGAATTCCCCTAACTACTTTTTACTGACTTACTGAAGCACAAAATTGGTTTTGTAACCTCAGTGAGCTTTGAACTTCATAGCCAGGTGTATCCAATCATAAGAAAAGGTATTTAAGGTGGCCAATTGCAAGTTGATCTCCTATTTGAATCTCCTCTGAAGAGTGGCATCATGGGCTACTCAAAACAACTCTCAAATGATCTGAAAACAAAGATTGTTCAACATAGTTGTTCAGGGGAAGGATACAAAAAGCTGTCTCAGAGATTTAACCTGTCAGTTTCCACTGTGAGGAACATAGTAAGGAAATGGAAGAGCACAGGGACAGTTCTTGTTAAGCCCAGAAGTGGCAGGCCAAGAAAAATATCAGAAAGGCAGAGAAGAAGAATGGTGAGAACAGTCAAGGACAATCCACAGACACCTCCAAAGAGCTGCAGCATCATCTTGCTGCAGATGGTGTCACTGTGCATCGGTCAACTATACAGCGCACTTTGCACAAGGAGAAGCTGTATGGGAGAGTGATGAGAAAGAAGCCGTTTCTGCACGTACGCCACAAATAGAGTTGCCTGAGGTATGAAAAAGCACATTTGGACAAGGCAGCTTCATTTTGGAAACAAAAATTGAGTTGTTTGGTTATAAAAAAAAAGGCGTTATGCATGGCGTCCAAAAAGAAACAGCATTCCAAGAAAAACACATGCTACCCACTGTAAGATTTGGTGGAGGTCCCATCATGCTTTGGGGCTGTGTGGCCAATGCCGGCATCGGGAATCTTGTTAAAGTTGAGGGTCGCATGGATTCCACTCAGTATCAGCAGATTCTTGAGAATAATGTTCAAGAATCAGTGACGAAGTTGAAGTTACGCCGGGGATGGATATTTCAGCAAGACAATGATCCAAAACACCGCTCCAAATCCTCAGGCATTCATGCAGAGGAACAATTACAATGTTCTGGAATGGCCATCCCAGTCCCCAGACCTGAATATCATTGAACATCTGTGGGATGATTTGAAGCGGGCTGTCCATGCTCGGCGACCATCTAACTTAACTGAACTTGAATTGTTTGTCCAAAATACCTTCATCCAGGATCCAGGAACTGATTAAAAGCTACAGGAAGCGACTAGAGGCTGTTATCTTTGCAAAAGGAGGATCTACTAAATATTAATGTCACTTTTCTGTTGAGGTGCCCATACTTTTGCACCGGTCACATTTTGGTTTAATGCATATTGCACATTTTCTGTTAGTACAATAAACCTCATTTCAATCCTGAAATATTACTGTGTCCATCAGTTATTAGATATATCAAACTGAAATGGCTGCTGCAAACACCAAAATATTTAGAACTAAAAATGATTAAGATTAATAGGGGTGCCCAAACTTTTTCATAGGACTGTAGTAACCAGTCACATCCCATAGTAACCAGTCACATCACATAGTAACCAGTCACATCACATAGTAACCAGTCACATCACATAGTAACCAGTCACAGTACATAGTAACCAGTCACAGTACATAGTAACCAGTCACATCACATAGTAACCAGTCACATCACATAGTAACCAGTCACATCACATAGTAACCAGTCACATCACATAGTAACCAGTCACAGTACATAGTAACCAGTCACATCACATAGTAACCAGTCACATCACATAGTAACCAGTCACAGTACATAGTAACCAGTCACATCACATAGTAACCAGTCACAGTACATAGTAACCAGTCACAGCACATAGTAACCAGTCACATCACATAGTAACCAGTCACATCACATAGTAACCAGTCACATCACATAGTAACCAGTCACATCACATAGTAACCAGTCACATCACATAGTAACCAGTCACATCACATAGTAACCAGTCACATCCCATAGTAACCAGTCACAGTACATAGTAACCAGTCACATCCCATAGTAACCAGTCACATCACATAGTAACCAGTCACAGTACATAGTAACCAGTCACATCACATAGTAACCAGTCACAGTACATAGTAACCAGTCACAGCACATAGTAACCAGTCACATCACATAGTAACCAGTCACATCACATAGTAACCAGTCACATCACATAGTAACCAGTCACATCACATAGTAACCAGTCACATCACATAGTAACCAGTCACATCACATAGTAACCAGTCACATCCCATAGTAACCAGTCACAGTACATAGTAACCAGTCACATCACATAGTAACCAGTCACATCACATAGTAACCAGTCACAGTACATAGTAACCAGTCACATCCCATAGTAACCAGTCACATCCCATAGTAACCAGTCACATCCCATAGTAACCAGTCACATCACATAGTAACCAGTCACATCACATAGTAACCAGTCACATCCCATAGTAACCAGTCACATCACATAGTAACCAGTCACATCACATAGTAACCAGTCACATCACATAGTAACCAGTCACAGTACATAGTAACCAGTCACATCACATAGTAACCAGTCACATCACATAGTAACCAGTCACAGTACATAGTAACCAGTCACATCACATAGTAACCAGTCACATCACATAGTAACCAGTCACATCACATAGTAACCAGTCACAGTACATAGTAACCAGTCACATCCCATAGTAACCAGTCACATCACATAGTAACCAGTCACATCACATAGTAACCAGTCACATCACATAGTAACCAGTCACAGTACATAGTAACCAGTCACATCCCATAGTAACCAGTCACATCACATAGTAACCAGTCACATCACATAGTAACCAGTCACATCACATAGTAACCAGTCACATCACATAGTAACCAGTCACAGTACATAGTAACCAGTCACATCACATAGTAACCAGTCACATCACATAGTAACCAGTCACATCACATAGTAACCAGTCACAGTACATAGTAACCAGTCACAGTACATAGTAACCAGTCACATCACATAGTAACCAGTCACATCACATAGTAACCAGTCACAGCACATAGTAACCAGTCACATCACATAGTAACCAGTCACATCACATAGTAACCAGTCACATCACATAGTAACCAGTCACAGTACATAGTAACCAGTCACATCACATAGTAACCAGTCACATCACATAGTAACCAGTCACAGTACATAGTAACCAGTCACATCACATAGTAACCAGTCACAGCACATAGTAACCAGTCACATCACATAGTAACCAGTCACAGTACATAGTAACCAGTCACAGTACATAGTAACCAGTCACATCACATAGTAACCAGTCACATCACATAGTAACCAGTCACATCACATAGTAACCAGTCACATCACATAGTAACCAGTCACATCACATAGTAACCAGTCACAGTACATAGTAACCAGTCACATCACATAGTAACCAGTCACATCACATAGTAACCAGTCACATCACATAGTAACCAGTCACATCACATAGTAACCAGTCACATCACATAGTAACCAGTCACATCACATAGTAACCAGTCACAGTACATAGTAACCAGTCACATCACATAGTAACCAGTCACAGTACATAGTAACCAGTCACATCCCATAGTAACCAGTCACATCACATAGTAACCAGTCACATCACATAGTAACCAGTCACATCACATAGTAACCAGTCACATCACATAGTAACCAGTCACATCACATAGTAACCAGTCACATCACATAGTAACCAGTCACAGCACATAGTAACCAGTCACATCACATAGTAACCAGTCACAGTACATAGTAACCAGTCACAGTACATAGTAACCAGTCACATCACATAGTAACCAGTCACATCACATAGTAACCAGTCACATCACATAGTAACCAGTCACATCACATAGTAACCAGTCACATCACATAGTAACCAGTCACATCACATAGTAACCAGTCACAGTACATAGTAACCAGTCACATCACATAGTAACCAGTCACATCACATAGTAACCAGTCACATCACATAGTAACCAGTCACAGTACATAGTAACCAGTCACATCCCATAGTAACCAGTCACATAGTAACCAGTCACAGCACATAGTAACCAGTCACATCACATAGTAACCAGTCACATCCCATAGTAACCAGTCACATCCCATAGTAACCAGTCACAGTACATAGTAACCAGTCACAGTACATAGTAACCAGTCACATCACATAGTAACCAGTCACATCACATAGTAACCAGTCACATCACATAGTAACCAGTCACAGTACATAGTAACCAGTCACATAGTAACCAGTCACAGCACATAGTAACCAGTCACATCACATAGTAATCAGTCACATCCCATAGTAACCAGTCACATCCCATAGTAACCAGTCACAGTACATAGTAACCAGTCACATCACATAGTAACCAGTCACAGTACATAGTAACCAGTCACATCACATAGTAACCAGTCACAGTACATAGTAACCAGTCACATCACATAGTAACCAGTCACATCACATAGTAACCAGTCACAGTACATAGTAACCAGTCACATCACATAGTAACCAGTCACATCCCATAGTAACCAGTCACATCACATAGTAACCAGTCACATCACATAGTAACCAGTCACATCACATAGTAACCAGTCACATCACATAGTAACCAGTCACAGTACATAGTAACCAGTCACATCCCATAGTAACCAGTCACAGTACATAGTAACCAGTCACAGTACATAGTAACCAGTCACATCACATAGTAACCAGTCACATCCCATAGTAACCAGTCACATCACATAGTAACCAGTCACATCACATAGTAACCAGTCACATCACATAGTAACCAGTCACATCACATAGTAACCAGTCACATCACATAGTAACCAGTCACAGTACATAGTAACCAGTCACATCACATAGTAACCAGTCACAGTACATAGTAACCAGTCACATCCCATAGTAACCAGTCACATCCCATAGTAACCAGTCACAGTACATAGTAACCAGTCACAGTACATAGTAACCAGTCACAGTACATAGTAACCAGTCACATCCCATAGTAACCAGTCACAGTACATAGTAACCAGTCACATCACATAGTAACCAGTCACATCACATAGTAACCAGTCACATCACATAGTAACCAGTCACATCACATAGTAACCAGTCACATCACATAGTAACCAGTCACATCACATAGTAACCAGTCACATCCCATAGTAACCAGTCACATCACATAGTAACCAGTCACATCACATAGTAACCAGTCACATCCCATAGTAACCAGTCACATCCCATAGTAACCAGTCACAGTACATAGTAACCAGTCACATCACATAGTAACCAGTCACAGTACATAGTAACCAGTCACATCACATAGTAACCAGTCACAGTACATAGTAACCAGTCACATCACATAGTAACCAGTCACAGCACATAGTAACCAGTCACATCACATAGTAACCAGTCACATCACATAGTAACCAGTCACATCACATAGTAACCAGTCACAGTACATAGTAACCAGTCACATCACATAGTAACCAGTCACATCACATAGTAACCAGTCACATCACATAGTAACCAGTCACATCACATAGTAACCAGTCACAGCACATAGTAACCAGTCACATCACATAGTAACCAGTCACATCACATAGTAACCAGTCACAGTACATAGTAACCAGTCACATCACATAGTAACCAGTCACATCACATAGTAACCAGTCACATCACATAGTAACCAGTCACATCACATAGTAACCAGTCACATCCCATAGTAACCAGTCACAGTACATAGTAACCAGTCACATCACATAGTAACCAGTCACATCCCATAGTAACCAGTCACATCACATAGTAACCAGTCACATCCCATAGTAACCAGTCACATCCCATAGTAACCAGTCACATCACATAGTAACCAGTCACATCACATAGTAACCAGTCACAGTACATAGTAACCAGTCACATCACATAGTAACCAGTCACATCACATAGTAACCAGTCACATCACATAGTAACCAGTCACATCACATAGTAACCAGTCACAGCACATAGTAACCAGTCACATCACATAGTAACCAGTCACAGTACATAGTAACCAGTCACATCACATAGTAACCAGTCACAGTACATAGTAACCAGTCACATCACATAGTAACCAGTCACAGTACATAGTAACCAGTCACATCACATAGTAACCAGTCACAGTACATAGTAACCAGTCACATCACATAGTAACCAGTCACATCACATAGTAACCAGTCACATCACATAGTAACCAGTCACATCACATAGTAACCAGTCACATCACATAGTAACCAGTCACATCACATAGTAACCAGTCACATCACATAGTAACCAGTCACAGTACATAGTAACCAGTCACAGTACATAGTAACCAGTCACATCACATAGTAACCAGTCACAGTACATAGTAACCAGTCACATCACATAGTAACCAGTCACAGTACATAGTAACCAGTCACATCCCATAGTAACCAGTCACAGTACATAGTAACCAGTCACATCACATAGTAACCAGTCACATCACATAGTAACCAGTCACATCACATAGTAACCAGTCACATCACATAGTAACCAGTCACAGTACATAGTAACCAGTCACAGTACATAGTAACCAGTCACATCACATAGTAACCAGTCACAGTACATAGTAACCAGTCACATCACATAGTAACCAGTCACATCACATAGTAACCAGTCACATAGTAACCAGTCACAGTACATAGTAACCAGTCACAGTACATAGTAACCAGTCACATCACATAGTAACCAGTCACATCACATAGTAACCAGTCACAGTACATAGTAACCAGTCACAGCACATAGTAACCAGTCACAGTACATAGTAACCAGTCACAGTACATAGTAACCAGTCACATCACATAGTAACCAGTCACATCCCATAGTAACCAGTCACAGTACATAGCAACCAGTCACATCACATAGTAACCAGTCACAGTACATAGTAACCAGTCACATCACATAGTAACCAGTCACATCACATAGTAACCAGTCACATCCCATAGTAACCAGTCACATCACATAGTAACCAGTCACAGTACATAGCAACCAGTCACATCACATAGTAACCAGTCACATCACATAGTAACCAGTCACATCACATAGTAACCAGTCACATCACATAGTAACCAGTCACATCACATAGTAACCAGTCACATCCCATAGTAACCAGTCACATCACATAGTAACCAGTCACATCACATAGTAACCAGTCACATCCCATAGTAACCAGTCACAGTACATAGTAACCAGTCACATCACATAGTAACCAGTCACATCACATAGTAACCAGTCACAGTACATAGTAACCAGTCACATCACATAGTAACCAGTCACATCACATAGTAACCAGTCACATCCCATAGTAACCAGTCACATCACATAGTAACCAGTCACATCACATAGTAACCAGTCACATCCCATAGTAACCAGTCACAGTACATAGTAACCAGTCACATCACATAGTAACCAGTCACATCCCATAGTAACCAGTCACAGTACATAGTAACCAGTCACATCACATAGTAACCAGTCACATCACATAGTAACCAGTCACATCCCATAGTAACCAGTCACATCACATAGTAACCAGTCACAGTACATAGTAACCAGTCACATCACATAGTAACCAGTCACATCACATAGTAACCAGTCACATCACATAGTAACCAGTCACATCCCATAGTAACCAGTCACATCCCATAGTAACCAGTCACATCACATAGTAACCAGTCACATCACATAGTAACCAGTCACAGTACATAGTAACCAGTCACAGTACATAGTAACCAGTCACATCCCATAGTAACCAGTCACAGTACATAGTAACCAGTCACAGTACATAGTAACCAGTCACATCACATAGTAACCAGTCACAGCACATAGTAACCAGTCACATCACATAGTAACCAGTCACATCACATAGTAACCAGTCACATCACATAGTAACCAGTCACAGTACATAGTAACCAGTCACAGTACATAGTAACCAGTCACAGTACATAGTAACCAGTCACATCACATAGTAACCAGTCACATCACATAGTAACCAGTCACATCACATAGTAACCAGTCACATCACATAGTAACCAGTCACAGTACATAGTAACCAGTCACAGTACATAGTAACCAGTCACATCACATAGTAACCAGTCACATCACATAGTAACCAGTCACAGTACATAGTAACCAGTCACATCACATAGTAACCAGTCACATCACATAGTAACCAGTCACATCACATAGTAACCAGTCACATCACATAGTAACCAGTCACATCACATAGTAACCAGTCACATCACATAGTAACCAGTCACATCACATAGTAACCAGTCACAGTACATAGTAACCAGTCACATCACATAGTAACCAGTCACAGTACATAGTAACCAGTCACATCACATAGTAACCAGTCACATCACATAGTAACCAGTCACATCACATAGTAACCAGTCACATCACATAGTAACCAGTCACATCACATAGTAACCAGTCACATCACATAGTAACCAGTCACATCACATAGTAACCAGTCACAGTACATAGTAACCAGTCACATCACATAGTAACCAGTCACAGTACATAGTAACCAGTCACAGTACATAGTAACCAGTCACATCACATAGTAACCAGTCACATCACATAGTAACCAGTCACATCACATAGTAACCAGTCACATCACATAGTAACCAGTCACATCACATAGTAACCAGTCACAGTACATAGTAACCAGTCACAGTACATAGTAACCAGTCACATCACATAGTAACCAGTCACATCACATAGTAACCAGTCACAGTACATAGTAACCAGTCACAGTACATAGTAACCAGTCACATCACATAGTAACCAGTCACATCACATAGTAACCAGTCACATCACATAGTAACCAGTCACATCACATAGTAACCAGTCACATCACATAGTAACCAGTCACATCACATAGTAACCAGTCACATCACATAGTAACCAGTCACATCACATAGTAACCAGTCACATCCCATAGTAACCAGTCACATCACATAGTAACCAGTCACATCACATAGTAACCAGTCACATCACATAGTAACCAGTCACAGTACATAGTAACCAGTCACATCACATAGTAACCAGTCACATCACATAGTAACCAGTCACATCACATAGTAACCAGTCACATCACATAGTAACCAGTCACAGTACATAGTAACCAGTCACATCACATAGTAACCAGTCACAGTACATAGTAACCAGTCACAGTACATAGTAACCAGTCACATCACATAGTAACCAGTCACATCACATAGTAACCAGTCACATCACATAGTAACCAGTCACATCACATAGTAACCAGTCACATCACATAGTAACCAGTCACATCACATAGTAACCAGTCACAGTACATAGTAACCAGTCACAGCACATAGTAACCAGTCACATCCCATAGTAACCAGTCACATCACATAGTAACCAGTCACAGCACATAGTAACCAGTCACAGTACATAGTAACCAGTCACATCACATAGTAACCAGTCACAGTACATAGTAACCAGTCACAGTACATAGTAACCAGTCACATCCCATAGTAACCAGTCACATCACATAGTAACCAGTCACATCACATAGTAACCAGTCACAGCACATAGTAACCAGTCACATCACATAGTAACCAGTCACATCCCATAGTAACCAGTCACATCACATAGTAACCAGTCACAGTACATAGCAACCAGTCACATCACATAGTAACCAGTCACATCACATAGTAACCAGTCACATCACATAGTAACCAGTCACATCACATAGTAACCAGTCACATCCCATAGTAACCAGTCACAGTACATAGTAACCAGTCACATCCCATAGTAACCAGTCACAGTACATAGTAACCAGTCACATCACATAGTAACCAGTCACATCACATAGTAACCAGTCACAGTACATAGTAACCAGTCACATCACATAGTAACCAGTCACATCACATAGTAACCAGTCACAGTACATAGTAACCAGTCACAGTACATAGTAACCAGTCACATCACATAGTAACCAGTCACATCACATAGCAACCAGTCACATCACATAGTAACCAGTCACATCACATAGTAACCAGTCACATCACATAGTAACCAGTCACATCACATAGTAACCAGTCACAGTACATAGTAACCAGTCACATCACATAGTAACCAGTCACATCACATAGTAACCAGTCACATCACATAGTAACCAGTCACAGTACATAGTAACCAGTCACATCACATAGTAACCAGTCACATCACATAGTAACCAGTCACAGTACATAGTAACCAGTCACATCACATAGTAACCAGTCACATCACATAGTAACCAGTCACATCACATAGTAACCAGTCACAGTACATAGTAACCAGTCACATCCCATAGTAACCAGTCACATCACATAGTAACCAGTCACATCACATAGTAACCAGTCACATCACATAGTAACCAGTCACATCACATAGTAACCAGTCACATCACATAGTAACCAGTCACATCACATAGTAACCAGTCACATCACATAGTAACCAGTCACAGTACATAGTAACCAGTCACATCACATAGTAACCAGTCACATCACATAGTAACCAGTCACATCCCATAGTAACCAGTCACATCACATAGTAACCAGTCACATCACATAGTAACCAGTCACATCACATAGTAACCAGTCACAGTACATAGTAACCAGTCACATCACATAGTAACCAGTCACAGTACATAGTAACCAGTCACATCACATAGTAACCAGTCACATCACATAGTAACCAGTCACAGTACATAGTAACCAGTCACAGTACATAGTAACCAGTCACATCACATAGTAACCAGTCACATCACATAGTAACCAGTCACATCACATAGTAACCAGTCACAGTACATAGTAACCAGTCACATCACATAGTAACCAGTCACATCCCATAGTAACCAGTCACAGTACATAGTAACCAGTCACAGTACATAGTAACCAGTCACATCACATAGTAACCAGTCACATCCCATAGTAACCAGTCACATCACATAGTAACCAGTCACATCACATAGTAACCAGTCACATCACATAGTAACCAGTCACATCACATAGTAACCAGTCACATCACATAGTAACCAGTCACATCACATAGTAACCAGTCACATCACATAGTAACCAGTCACATCACATAGTAACCAGTCACATCACATAGTAACCAGTCACAGTACATAGTAACCAGTCACAGTACATAGTAACCAGTCACAGTACATAGTAACCAGTCACATCACATAGTAACCAGTCACATCACATAGTAACCAGTCACATCACATAGTAACCAGTCACATCACATAGTAACCAGTCACAGTACATAGTAACCAGTCACATCACATAGTAACCAGTCACATCACATAGTAACCAGTCACATCACATAGTAACCAGTCACATCACATAGTAACCAGTCACATCACATAGTAACCAGTCACATCACATAGTAACCAGTCACATCACATAGTAACCAGTCACATCACATAGTAACCAGTCACATCACATAGTAACCAGTCACATCACATAGTAACCAGTCACATCACATAGTAACCAGTCACATCACATAGTAACCAGTCACATCACATAGTAACCAGTCACATCACATAGTAACCAGTCACAGTACATAGTAACCAGTCACATCCCATAGTAACCAGTCACATCACATAGTAACCAGTCACATCACATAGTAACCAGTCACAGTACATAGTAACCAGTCACATCACATAGTAACCAGTCACAGTACATAGTAACCAGTCACATCACATAGTAACCAGTCACAGTACATAGTAACCAGTCACATCACATAGTAACCAGTCACATCACATAGTAACCAGTCACATCACATAGTAACCAGTCACAGTACATAGTAACCAGTCACATCACATAGTAACCAGTCACATCACATAGTAACCAGTCACATCACATAGTAACCAGTCACATCACATAGTAACCAGTCACAGTACATAGTAACCAGTCACATCACATAGTAACCAGTCACATCCCATAGTAACCAGTCACAGTACATAGTAACCAGTCACATCACATAGTAACCAGTCACATCACATAGTAACCAGTCACAGCACATAGTAACCAGTCACATCCCATAGTAACCAGTCACATAGTAACCAGTCACAGTCACATAGTAACCAGTCACATCCCATAGTAACCTGTCACATCACATAGTAACCAGTCACAGTACATAGTAACCAGTCACATCACATAGTAACCAGTCACATCACATAGTAACCAGTCACAGTACATAGTAACCAGTCACATCCCATAGTAACCAGTCACATCCCATAGTAACCAGTCACATCACATAGTAACCAGTCACATCACATAGTAACCAGTCACAGTACATAGTAACCAGTCACATCACATAGTAACCAGTCACATCACATAGTAACCAGTCACAGTACATAGTAACCAGTCACATCCCATAGTAACCAGTCACATCCCATAGTAACCAGTCACATCACATAGTAACCAGTCACATCACATAGTAACCAGTCACATCACATAGTAACCAGTCACAGTACATAGTAACCAGTCACATCACATAGTAACCAGTCACAGCACATAGTAACCAGTCACAGCACATAGTAACCAGTCACAGTACATAGTAACCAGTCACATCACATAGTAACCAGTCACATCACATAGTAACCAGTCACATCACATAGTAACCAGTCACATCACATAGTAACCAGTCACATCACATAGTAACCAGTCACAGTACATAGTAACCAGTCACAGTACATAGTAACCAGTCACATCACATAGTAACCAGTCACATCACATAGTAACCAGTCACATCACATAGTAACCAGTCACATCACATAGTAACCAGTCACATCACATAGTAACCAGTCACATCACATAGTAACCAGTCACAGTACATAGTAACCAGTCACATCACATAGTAACCAGTCACATCACATAGTAACCAGTCACATCACATAGTAACCAGTCACAGTACATAGTAACCAGTCACATCACATAGTAACCAGTCACATCACATAGTAACCAGTCACAGTACATAGTAACCAGTCACATCACATAGTAACCAGTCACAGCACATAGTAACCAGTCACAGTACATAGTAACCAGTCACATCACATAGTAACCAGTCACAGTACATAGTAACCAGTCACATCCCATAGTAACCAGTCACAGCACATAGTAACCAGTCACAGTACATAGTAACCAGTCACATCACATAGTAACCAGTCACATCACATAGTAACCAGTCACAGTACATAGTAACCAGTCACATCACATAGTAACCAGTCACAGCACATAGTAACCAGTCACAGTACATAGTAACCAGTCACATCACATAGTAACCAGTCACAGTACATAGTAACCAGTCACATCCCATAGTAACCAGTCACAGTACATAGTAACCAGTCACAGTACATAGTAACCAGTCACATCACATAGTAACCAGTCACAGTACATAGTAACCAGTCACATCACATAGTAACCAGTCACATCACATAGTAACCAGTCACATCACATAGTAACCAGTCACATCACATAGTAACCAGTCACATCACATAGTAACCAGTCACATCACATAGTAACCAGTCACATCACATAGTAACCAGTCACAGTACATAGTAACCAGTCACATCACATAGTAACCAGTCACATCACATAGTAACCAGTCACAGTACATAGTAACCAGTCACATCACATAGTAACCAGTCACAGCACATAGTAACCAGTCACAGTACATAGTAACCAGTCACATCACATAGTAACCAGTCACAGTACATAGTAACCAGTCACATCCCATAGTAACCAGTCACAGCACATAGTAACCAGTCACAGTACATAGTAACCAGTCACATCACATAGTAACCAGTCACAGTACATAGTAACCAGTCACATCCCATAGTAACCAGTCACAGCACATAGTAACCAGTCACAGTACATAGTAACCAGTCACATCACATAGTAACCAGTCACAGCACATAGTAACCAGTCACATCACATAGTAACCAGTCACATCACATAGTAACCAGTCACAGTACATAGTAACCAGTCACATCACATAGTAACCAGTCACATCACATAGTAACCAGTCACAGTACATAGTAACCAGTCACATCCCATAGTAACCAGTCACAGCACATAGTAACCAGTCACAGTACATAGTAACCAGTCACATCACATAGTAACCAGTCACATCACATAGTAACCAGTCACATCACATAGTAACCAGTCACATCACATAGTAACCAGTCACATCACATAGTAACCAGTCACATCACATAGTAACCAGTCACAGTACATAGTAACCAGTCACAGTACATAGTAACCAGTCACATCACATAGTAACCAGTCACATCACATAGTAACCAGTCACAGTACATAGTAACCAGTCACATCCCATAGTAACCAGTCACATCACATAGTAACCAGTCACATCACATAGTAACCAGTCACATCACATAGTAACCAGTCACATCACATAGTAACCAGTCACATCACATAGTAACCAGTCACATCACATAGTAACCAGTCACAGTACATAGTAACCAGTCACAGTACATAGTAACCAGTCACATCACATAGTAACCAGTCACATCACATAGTAACCAGTCACAGTACATAGTAACCAGTCACATCCCATAGTAACCAGTCACATCACATAGTAACCAGTCACATCACATAGTAACCAGTCACATCACATAGTAACCAGTCACATCACATAGTAACCAGTCACATCACATAGTAACCAGTCACATCACATAGTAACCAGTCACAGTACATAGTAACCAGTCACATCCATAGTAACCAGTCACATCACATAGTAACCAGTCACATCACATAGTAACCAGTCACATCACATAGTAACCAGTCACATCACATAGTAACCAGTCACATCACATAGTAACCAGTCACATCACATAGTAACCAGTCACAGTACATAGTAACCAGTCACAGTACATAGTAACCAGTCACATCACATAGTAACCAGTCACATCACATAGTAACCAGTCACAGTACATAGTAACCAGTCACATCACATAGTAACCAGTCACATCACATAGTAACCAGTCACATCACATAGTAACCAGTCACATCACATAGTAACCAGTCACATCACATAGTAACCAGTCACAGTCACATAGTAACCAGTCACATCACATAGTAACCAGTCACATCACATAGTAACCAGTCACAGTCACATAGTAACCAGTCACATCACATAGTAACCAGTCACATCACATAGTAACCAGTCACATCACATAGTAACCAGTCACATCACATAGTAACCAGTCACATCACATAGTAACCAGTCACATCACATAGTAACCAGTCACATCACATAGTAACCAGTCACAGTACATAGTAACCAGTCACATCACATAGTAACCAGTCACATCACATAGTAACCAGTCACATCACATAGTAACCAGTCACATCACATAGTAACCAGTCACATCACATAGTAACCAGTCACATCACATAGTAACCAGTCACATCACATAGTAACCAGTCACAGTACATAGTAACCAGTCACATCACATAGTAACCAGTCACATCACATAGTAACCAGTCACATCACATAGTAACCAGTCACATCACATAGTAACCAGTCACATCACATAGTAACCAGTCACATCACATAGTAACCAGTCACATCACATAGTAACCAGTCACATCACATAGTAACCAGTCACATCACATAGTAACCAGTCACATCACATAGTAACCAGTCACATCACATAGTAACCAGTCACATCACATAGTAACCAGTCACATCACATAGTAACCAGTCACATCACATAGTAACCAGTCACATCACATAGTAACCAGTCACATCACATAGTAACCAGTCACATCACATAGTAACCAGTCACATCACATAGTAACCAGTCACATCACATAGTAACCAGTCACATCACATAGTAACCAGTCACATCACATAGTAACCAGTCACATCACATAGTAACCAGTCACATCACATAGTAACCAGTCACATCACATAGTAACCAGTCACATCACATAGTAACCAGTCACATCACATAGTAACCAGTCACATCACATAGTAACCAGTCACATCACATAGTAACCAGTCACATCACATAGTAACCAGTCACATCACATAGTAACCAGTCACATCACATAGTAACCAGTCACATAGTAACAGTCACATCACATAGTAACCAGTCACATCACATAGTAACCAGTCACATCACATAGTAACCAGTCACATCACATAGTAACCAGTCACATCACATAGTAACCAGTCACATCACATAGTAACCAGTCACATCACATAGTAACCAGTCACATCACATAGTAACCAGTCACATCACATAGTAACCAGTCACATCACATAGTAACCAGTCACATCACATAGTAACCAGTCACATCACATAGTAACCAGTCACAGTACATAGTAACCAGTCACATCACATAGTAACCAGTCACATCACATAGTAACCAGTCACATCACATAGTAACCAGTCACATCACATAGTAACCAGTCACATCACATAGTAACCAGTCACATCACATAGTAACCAGTCACATCACATAGTAACCAGTCACATCACATAGTAACCAGTCACATCACATAGTAACCAGTCACATCACATAGTAACCAGTCACATCACATAGTAACCAGTCACATCACATAGTAACCAGTCACAGTCACATAGTAACCAGTCACATCACATAGTAACCAGTCACAGTACATAGTAACCAGTCACATCACATAGTAACCAGTCACATCACATAGTAACCAGTCACATCACATAGTAACCAGTCACAGTACATAGTAACCAGTCACATCACATAGTAACCAGTCACATCACATAGTAACCAGTCACATCACATAGTAACCAGTCACATCACATAGTAACCAGTCACATCACATAGTAACCAGTCACATCACATAGTAACCAGTCACAGTCACATAGTAACCAGTCACATCACATAGTAACCAGTCACAGTCACATAGTAACCAGTCACATCACATAGTAACCAGTCACATCACATAGTAACCAGTCACATCACATAGTAACCAGTCACATCACATAGTAACCAGTCACATCACATAGTAACCAGTCACAGTCACATAGTAACCAGTCACATCACATAGTAACCAGTCACATCACATAGTAACCAGTCACATCACATAGTAACCAGTCACATCACATAGTAACCAGTCACATCACATAGTAACCAGTCACATCACATAGTAACCAGTCACATCACATAGTAACCAGTCACATCACATAGTAACCAGTCACATCACATAGTAACCAGTCACATCACATAGTAACCAGTCACAGTACATAGTAACCAGTCACATCACATAGTAACCAGTCACATCACATAGTAACCAGTCACATCACATAGTAACCAGTCACAGTACATAGTAACCAGTCACATCACATAGTAACCAGTCACATCACATAGTAACCAGTCACATCACATAGTAACCAGTCACATCACATAGTAACCAGTCACATCACATAGTAACCAGTCACATCACATAGTAACCAGTCACATCACATAGTAACCAGTCACATCACATAGTAACCAGTCACATCACATAGTAACCAGTCACATCACATAGTAACCAGTCACAGTACATAGTAACCAGTCACATCACATAGTAACCAGTCACATCACATAGTAACCAGTCACATCACATAGTAACCAGTCACATCACATAGTAACCAGTCACATCACATAGTAACCAGTCACATCACATAGTAACCAGTCACATCACATAGTAACCAGTCACATCACATAGTAACCAGTCACATCACATAGTAACCAGTCACATCACATAGTAACCAGTCACATCACATAGTAACCAGTCACAGTACATAGTAACCAGTCACATCACATAGTAACCAGTCACATCACATAGTAACCAGTCACATCACATAGTAACCAGTCACAGTACATAGTAACCAGTCACATCACATAGTAACCAGTCACATCCCATAGTAACCAGTCACATCACATAGTAACCAGTCACATCACATAGTAACCAGTCACAGTACATAGTAACCAGTCACATCACATAGTAACCAGTCACATCCCATAGTAACCAGTCACATCACATAGTAACCAGTCACATCACATAGTAACCAGTCACATCACATAGTAACCAGTCACATCACATAGTA
>NC_134271.1:155973456-156135885 GCF_031893055.1 Leptodactylus fuscus
AGGTGCAGCATATTGTATTAGTATAATCCAGAGGTGCGGCATATTGTATTAGTATAATCCAGAGGTGCGGCATATTGTATTAGTATAATCCAGAGGTGCGGCATATTGTATTAGTATAATCCAGAGGTGCGGAATATTGTGTTAGTGTAATCCAGAGGTGCGGCATATTGTATTAGTATAATCCAGAGGTGCGGCATATTGTATTAGTATAATCCAGAGGTGCGGCATATTGTATTAGTGTAATCCAGAGGTGCGGCATATTGTATTAGTGAAATCCAGAGGTGCAGCATATTGTATTAGTATAATCCAGAGGTGCAGCATATTGTATTAGTGTAATATGGAGGTGCGGCATATTGTATTAGTGTAATCCAGAGGTGCGGCATATTGTATTAGTATAATCCAGAGGTGCGGCATATTGTATTAGTATAATCCAGAGGTGCGGCATATTGTATTAGTATAATCCAGAGGTGCGGCATATTGTATTAGTGTAATCCAGAGGTGCGGCATATTGTATTAGTATAATCCAGAGGTGCGGAATATTGTGTTAGTGTAATCCAGAGGTGCGGCATATTGTATTAGTGTAATCCAGAGGTGCGGCATATTGTATTAGTGTAATATGGAGCTGCAGCATATTGTATTAGTATAATCCAGAGGTGCGGCATATTGTATTAGTATAATCCAGAGGTGCGGCATATTGTATTAGTATAATCCATAGGTGCGGCATATTGTATTAGTATAATCCAGAGGTGCGGCATATTGTATTAGTATAATCCAGAGGTGCGGAATATTGTGTTAGTGTAATCCAGAGGTGCGGCATATTGTATTAGTGTAATCCAGAGGTGCGGCATATTGTATTAGTGTAATATGGAGCTGCAGCATATTGTATTAGTATAATCCAGAGGTGCGGCATATTGTATTAGTATAATCCAGAGGTGCGGCATATTGTATTAGTATAATCCATAGGTGCGGCATATTGTATTAGTATAATCCAGAGGTGCGGCATATTGTATTAGTATAATCCAGAGGTGCGGAATATTGTGTTAGTGTAATCCAGAGGTGCGGCATATTGTATTAGTGTAATCCAGAGGTGCGGCATATTGTATTAGTGTAATATGGAGCTGCAGCATATTGTATTAGTATAATCCAGAGGTGCGGCATATTGTATTAGTATAATCCAGAGGTGCGGCATATTGTATTAGTATAATCCATAGGTGCGGCATATTGTATTAGTGAAATCCAGAGGTGCAGCATATTGTATTAGTATAATCCAGAGGTGCAGCATATTGTATTAGTATAATCCAGAGGTGCGGCATATTGTATTAGTATAATCCAGAGGTGCGGCATATTGTATTAGTATAATCCAGAGGTGCGGCATATTGTATTAGTATAATCCAGAGGTGCGGCATATTGTATTAGTATAATCCAGAGGTGCGGCATATTGTATTAGTATAATCCAGAGGTGCGGAATATTGTGTTAGTGTAATCCAGAGGTGCGGCATATTGTATTAGTATAATCCAGAGGTGCGGCATATTGTATTAGTATAATCCAGAGGTGCGGAATATTGTATTAGTGTAATCCAGAGGTGCGGCATATTGTATTAGTGTAATCCAGAGGTGCGGCATATTGTATTACTGTAATCCAGAGGTGTGGCATATTGTATTAGTGTAATCCAGAGGTGCGGCATATTGTATTAGTGTAATCAAGAGGTGCGGCATATTGTATTAGTGTAATCCAGAGGTGCGGCATATTGTATTAGTATAATCCAGAGGTGCGGCATATTGTATTAGTATAATCCAGAGGTGCGGCATATTGTATTAGTGTAATCCAGAGGTGCGGCATATTGTATTAGTGTAATCCAGAGGTGCGGCATATTGTATTAGTGTAATCCAGAGGTGCGGCATATTGTATTAGTGTAATCCAGAGGTGCGGCATATTGTATTAGTATAATCCAGAGGTGCAGCATATTGTATTAGTGTAATATGGAGGTGCGGCATATTGTATTAGTGTAATCCAGAGGTGCGGCATATTGTATTAGTATAATCCAGAGGTGCGGCATATTGTATTAGTATAATCCAGAGGTGCGGCATATTGTATTAGTATAATCCAGAGGTGCGGCATATTGTATTAGTGTAATCCAGAGGTGCGGCATATTGTATTAGTATAATCCAGAGGTGCGACATATTGTATTAGTATAATCCATAGGTGCGGCATATTGTATTAGTATAATCCAGAGGTGCGGCATATTGTATTAATATAATCCAGAGGTGCGGAATATTGTGTTAGTGTAATCCAGAGGTGCGGCATATTGTATTAGTGTAATCCAGAGGTGCGGCATATTGTATTAGTGTAATATGGAGGTGCGGCATATTGTATTAGTGTAATATGGAGGTGCGGCATATTGTATTAGTGTAATATGGAGGTGCGGCATATTGTATTAGCGTAATATGGAGGTGCGGCATATTGTATTAGCATAATCCAGAGGTGCAGCATATTGTATTAGTGGAATCCAGCGGTGCGGCATATTGTATTACTGGAATCCAGAGGTGCGGCATATTGTATTAGTATAATCCAGAGGTGCGGCATATTGTATTAGTATAATCCAGAGGTGCGGAATATTGTGTTAGTGTAATCCAGAGGTGCGGCATATTGTATTAGTGTAATATGGAGGTGCGGCATATTGTATTAGTGTAATATGGAGGTGCGGCATATTGTATTAGCGTAATATGGAGGTGCGGCATATTGTATTAGCATAATCCAGAGGTGCGGCATATTGTATTAGCATAATCCAGAGGTGCGGCATATTGTATTAGTATAATCAAGAGGTGCGGCATATTGTGTTAGTATAATCCAGAGGTGCGGCACATTGTGTTAGTATAATCCAGAGGTGCGGCATATTGTATTAGTGTAATCCAGAGGTGCGGCACATTGTGTTAGTGTAATCCAGAGGTGCGGCATATTGTATTAGTGTAATCCAGAGGTGCGGCATATTGTATTAGTGTAATCCAGAGGTGCGGCATATTGTATTAGTGTAATCCAGAGGTGCGGCATATTGTATTAGTATAATCCAGAGGTGCGGCATATTGTATTAGTATAATCCAGAGGTGCGGCATATTGTATTAGTGTAATCCAGAGGTGCGGCATATTGTATTAGTATAATCCAGAGGTGCGGCATATTGTATTAGTATAATCCAGAGGTGCGGCATATTGTATTAGTGTAATCCAGAGGTGCGGCATATTGTATTAGTGTAATCCAGAGGTGCGGCATATTGTATTAGTATAATCCAGAGGTGCTGCATATTTTATTAGTATAATCCAGAGGTGCGGCATATTGTATTAGTATAATCCAGAGGTGCGGCATATTGTATTAGTGTAATCCAGAGGTGCGGCATATTGTATTAGTGTAATCCAGAGGTGCGGCATATTGTATTAGTATAATCCAGAGGTGCTGCATATTTTATTAGTATAATCCAGAGGTGCGGCATATTGTATTAGTGTAATCCAGAGGTGCGGCATATTGTATTAGTGTAATCCAGAGGTGCGGCATATTGTATTAGTGTAATCCAGAGGTGCGGCATATTGTATTAGTGTAATCCAGAGGTGCGGCATATTGTATTAGTGTAATCCAGAGGTGCGGCATATTGTATTAGTGTAATCCAGAGGTGCGGCATATTGTATTAGTGTAATCTAGAGGTGCGGCATATTGTATTAGTATAATCCAGAGGTGCAGCATATTGTATTAGTGTAATCTAGAGGTGCGGCATATTGTATTAGTATAATCCAGAGGTGCGGCATATTGTATTAGTGTAATCCAGAGGTGCGGCATATTGTATTAGTGTAATCCAGAGGTGCGGCATATTGTATTAGTATAATCCAGAGGTGCTGCATATTTTATTAGTATAATCCAGAGGTGCGGCATATTGTATTAGTATAATCCAGAGGTGCGGCATATTGTATTAGTGTAATCCAGAGGTGCGGCATATTGTATTAGTGTAATCCAGAGGTGCGGCATATTGTATTAGTATAATCCAGAGGTGCTGCATATTTTATTAGTATAATCCAGAGGTGCGGCATATTGTATTAGTGTAATCCAGAGGTGCGGCATATTGTATTAGTGTAATCCAGAGGTGCGGCATATTGTATTAGTGTAATCCAGAGGTGCGGCATATTGTATTAGTGTAATCCAGAGGTGCGGCATATTGTATTAGTGTAATCCAGAGGTGCGGCATATTGTATTAGTATAATCCAGAGGTGCTGCATATTTTATTAGTATAATCCAGAGGTGCGGCATATTGTATTAGTGTAATCCAGAGGTGCGGCATATTGTATTAGTGTAATCCAGAGGTGCGGCATATTGTATTAGTGTAATCCAGAGGTGCGGCATATTGTATTAGTGTAATCCAGAGGTGCGGCATATTGTATTAGTGTAATCCAGAGGTGCGGCATATTGTATTAGTGTAATCCAGAGGTGCGGCATATTGTATTAGTGTAATCTAGAGGTGCGGCATATTGTATTAGTATAATCCAGAGGTGCAGCATATTGTATTAGTGGTGACTATGGGACTGTCTATCTAAGTAGAGGAGCAGGGGAGCAGGTGTCAGGGAATGGTCACACAACGTTTTTGGAGCAGATTTGGATTATTTTTCCACCTCAAAATCTGCTCCAAAAACACCACAAATCCGCCTCCCATTCATTTCAGTTGGTGAATATTTCTTCAGGTGTTGTGGCGTCTTCATGGGCCCTGCAGCCGGTGATACAAGCCGTGTACAAGTAGTTTATTAGTCAGCGGGGGAGCCAGGATTCGTTCTGCAGCATATAAACCCTTTCTCAGCACGTCCGCACACCATGACCCCTGCTGACCCCGCTCAGCTTCCTCCAGTCGCAGCTTCCTCACCACAACCACGACCTGTTTCACTCTCAGTATGAAGAAAATCCCCGAGACTTCTTCTATATGGGTGACATCAGCACAACTCCTGATAGTAAGGGGACACATCTGGATTCTGGAGGTCTCTCTGTAGACTGAAGGTCACGCGCTATCTCAGAATATTATATGACATTATTGGGAAGTTCAATGTTTTGTCGCAGCAGAGCCCTTCAGACCGGTATCAGGAACTTCTACTGACAGGTTCTGTTATATCTGCTGACAAAGCTGCAGGAGGCCGCAAGAGGTCAATGGTTAGGACTGACCATCCAATCCCGAAAATGTGGCCTGGGTAAAGAGGTTGTCTTCTCAAAGAGGCGGTCTATTGTAGTAATGATGGCTACAGCAGACATGTCACTACAACCCAGACAGTGAGGAGAGAAAAACTATCTGCAGCTTCAAGGGTTAAGTAAAGCTCTTGTGTTTTTCTCTTCCAAAGGTAATGAAGGTTTTTTTTTTCTCTTGCAGGCTCCAGAATGAGCCCTACAACGCCCAGTGATGGTAAGGATTCCTCCACCTCCTTCTTATAACAATCTTACTAGTATTATATACAGTACACCGATCAGCCAAAACATTAAAACCATTGAGTAGGTTCCCTTTATACCACCAATGCAGTTCTGATACATTGAGACCTGAATACCCCTGGTGAAATATAGGAAAGATAGTGTTATATATACATTCTCCGGAGAGGGAGTATCTGCCCCCCATGGGACACCCCTGCCCTTCAAAGTAAAAATATGTGTCAGAATAGATAAAATTATTAGTCAAAGCTGACAGATTATCGTCTTGGACTCATTGGTTGATGGGGCTTCCTTCTTGTTTATGATTGTCCGGCTATCTTTTATAATACAGGGAGTATATACAGCTGTATGAGCCGTCACAGTCCAGTATATATGAATATAAAGGGGTTCTCCGGCTTACAAAAATCATCTGCAAATACATCCACACAGTGCTCAACCCTCCCTGCTCCCTTGTGCAGCCTTTGCTTGGCTTTATTGTACTTGCTGCTCCTTGTATCCCTGTTATATACATGCAGTGAATCTGTGGACAGACTACATTTCCCAGGATTCATCTGCCTGCTCTCACTCTGTGTTCCCCTCCCTTCTCCACTCTCTCTCTTGGAATGAAATCACAGGTAATAAATCCTTCCCACATCCAAGGTCACATGCTGCTGTGTGATGTTTCGTTTTCTGCCTGAACTGCTCACAGGGAGGGGTAGTGAGTTCACAAATAAAACATCACTCTGAGGTCATTCACCTGAAAATAAATCAGGTAAACGGGGCTGAATTTGAACAAGATGTATATTAAGAGGTGTTGGGCTTTGATGCATCCTGTTATTTTGACTGGATATCCCCTTTAAGGGCCTGACTTGTAGGTTTTACTGTTGGATACATGTGATAGCATAACCATTACTAGCCTAACAATCAGACCAATGGGCAGCAGCAGACTCATAGAGCGGATTGTGACACAATATCACACAATCATGTTGTCTTGAAAAGCTGATTATCTTGTGATGCAATCTCTGAATATATCTAGCACAGAGACAAGGTAAGGAAGGACACGTGTAGGCCGGCCTAAGAAGGTGAGCTTATAGGAGATGTTTGATACTATAGATATTGGGAATTCACCTGGGGTAGTACAAACCATCTTCTGAGAAGTCTTGGAGATGGGAGGAGGACGTAGTAATCTTAGCTTGTCAGCAGAATGGAGAGTATGGATAGATGAGTAGATATAGATGATGGAGGAGATGGGGACGAGCGGCACCGCGGAGAGCTGGGTGGGAGGAGCAATAAGTGACATGATTGAACTGGAATCTATAGTATAGTGGATGGAAAACCAGTGACGAGCACGAGGCCCTGGCACTCAGGAGAAGCTTTGCTATAGTCATTGGACTTCACCATTGGCCATTCCAAGACTTTAGCCTTATTCTATTACAACCATTCTTGGTTATTCTTGGTAGAACTTGTGTTTAGTGTCACTGTCTTGCTACATGACCCATATTCTCATGAGTATCACCTTGCAGACAGATTTCCTGACATTTTCCTTTAGAATTTGATGTAGAATTCAGAATTCATTGAGCCACCAAACCATCCTGGCTCAGATGCTGCAAAACAGACCCAACACATGACACAACCAGCACCGGGTGCCGCAGATGATCAGAGGGTTTTATGCAACATCATTTTCTCATTTAAGCCACAAGACAATGTTCTGGCTTCTTCTGTCCACAATACATTACTCCTATCGCCTTCTGGCTGGTCCAGGGGATCTTCAGCAAACTACATATGGGCAGCCATGTTCTTATTGGAGATTGGAGACCTTCTCCTTACAATGCTGCTTTTTTTGTTGCAGATTTTGCTGTGGTTTTTTGAGCTAAAGCTACAAAAGGAATGTGAAATATCTAGGAAGCTCTTATACTTCTATCGTCTATCAAATCCATTCCTGGCTTTGGTTCAAAAAATTGCAGTAAAGTCTATAACTACAAAAAAAAAATAAAGCAGCATTTCTACAATGTGGGGGCTCAGCCTTAGGATGATTTTTAACTTTTTGTAGCCTGAAGAAGTTCTTATCCCCTGGCAGATGTGACAAGTGAATGATAAATTCTAAAGCTTTGGTGCATTGCCTTATGCCTACAAGCTCCATGTCAGGCCTGCTAAATCTGCTAACCCTGTCCACTGCTGCCCCATTTGCTCTGAGTCCTGCTGTCTTCTGTTCATACAATGTGGTGCATTTCCTGCTGTAACAACAATAAGATAAAGGGGATGTCCAAACAGCTATAGAAAGCAAAGGTCAGGCCTAGGACAGGGCTAGAAGACCAAAAACACTTGCTGTGAATGGCACAACCCTCGTGACACCACAAGTTGTTTTCTCTGCAATAAGGGACACATAAATCTGTGCTCATGTTTCTAAGTGTCTTACCAAATGCTATGACATGTGCAAGGCATAAATCTGCTGATAGACTCCCTGTCTGTCTTCCATATATATATGGGTTTCAAGTGTAGTTGTGCTTTACAATGTGTCTTTTCAGAATTTACGTTTTACTATTTATGGGCAGTTGATATTTCTTTGGTCCCCTTTCCATTATATTTTATTAATTCATTGTCTTCATGTTAATTAATTCTCCTTCATAAACTGCAGTGACTATGCGGGTGTCTGTCTCTATAGAATGAGAGTAGTAAAGCGTCTATACTTTCCTCAGTGACAGGTCACTTAGTTGGCTAAACACTTCTTCTCAAAATGCCCCTTCCATTGTGTTTTGACAGCTCCACCGCCCCTCTAACTGCCCCAACCATCTGTCATCACACAGGCAAGTCTGGGCAAATCTATCAGGCTTCCCCACACACACCTCCGCAACTTCCCAAAGGATGGCTTCAGGCGTCACACTGACTTATTATACAGCTTATGCCCACCATATATTCAGGCGTGATTTGAGCCTTATAAACAGCTCATTGAAAACAGAGAACACCCCCCTCCACCCAAGCCATAGAGACTAATAACAGATTACAAAAGACCATCCACACCCCCCCATACCAATGACTGTAGAATATGATGATATATAAACCTTCCCCCACCTCCCACAGCCCCTAACATTATACAGTCCTATGAAAAAGTTTGGGCACCCCTATTAATCTTAATCATTTTTTGTTCTAAATATTTTGGTGTTTGCAACAGCCATTTCAGTTTGATATATCTAATAACTGATGGACACAGTAATATTTCAGGATTGAAATGAGGTTTATTGTACTAACAGAAAATGTGCAATATGCATTAAACCAAAATTTGACCGGTGCGAAAGTATGGGCACCCTTATCATTTTATTGATTTGAATTCCCCTAACTACTTTTTACTGACTTACTGAAGCACAAAATTGGTTTTGTAACCTCAGTGAGCTTTGACCTTCATAGCCAGGTGTATCCAATCATAAGAAAAGGTATTTAAGGTGGCCAATTGCAAGTTGATCTCCTATTTGAATCTCCTCTGAAGAGTGGCATCATGGGCTACTCAAAACAACTCTCAAATGATCTGAAAACAAAGATTGTTCAACATAGTTGTTCAGGGGAAGGATACAAAAAGCTGTCTCAGAGATTTAACCTGTCAGTTTCCACTGTGAGGAACATAGTAAGGTATATGGAAGAGCACAGGGACAGTTCTTGTTAAGCCCAGAAGTGGCAGGCCAAGAAAAATATCAGAAAGGCAGAGAAGAAGAATGGTGAGAACAGTCAAGGACAATCCACAGACCACCTCCAAAGAGCTGCAGCATCATCTTGCTGCAGATGGTGTCACTGCATCGGTCAACTATACAGTGCACTTTGCACAAATAGAAGCTGTATGGGAGAGTGATGAGAAAGAAGCCGTTTCTGCACGTACGCCACAAATAGAGTTGCCTGAGGTATGAAAAAGCACATTTGGACAAGGCAGCTTCATTTTGGAAACAAAAATTGAGTTGTTTGGTTATAAAAAAAGGCGTTATGCATGGCATCCAAAAAGAAACAGCATTCCAAGAAAAACACATGCTACCCACTGTAAAATTTGGTGGAGGTTCCATCATGCTTTGGGGCTGTGTGGCCAATGCCGGCATCGGGAATCTTGTTAAAGTTGAGAGTCGCATGGATTCCACTCAGTATCAGCAGATTCTTGAGAATAATGTTCAAGAATCAGTGACGAAGTTGAAGTTACGCCGGGGATGGAGATTTCAGCAAGACAATGATCCAAAACACCGCTCCAAATCCTCAGGCATTCATGCAGAGGAACAATTACAATGTTCTGGAATGGCCATCCCAGTCCCCAGACCTGAATATCATTGAACATCTGTGGGATGATTTGAAGCGGGCTGTCCATGCTCGGCGACCATCTAACTTAACTGAACTTGAATTGTTTGTCCAAAATACCTTTATCCAGGATCCAGGAACTGATTAAAAGCTACAGGAAGCGACTAGAGGCTGTTATCTTTGCAAAAGGAGGATCTACTAAATATTAATGTCACTTTTCTGTTGAGGTGCCCATACTTTTGCACCGGTCACATTTTGGTTTAATGCATATTGCACATTTTCTGTTAGTACAATAAACCTCATTTCAATCCTGAAATATTACTGTGTCCATCAGTTATTAGATATATCAAACTGAAATGGCTGCTGCAAACACCAAAATATTTAGAACTAAAAATGATTAAGATTAATAGGGGTGCCCAAACTTTTTCATAGGACTGTATTCTATCATTCCACATCCCCCATACCTCACAATGATCCAGCCATATAATCAGGATTCATTTCTCTCCCCAAATTAAAGCTAACATTACATTCTATTATACGATGCTTGTTGCAGATGCAGCTAAAAAAAACATCCCAGTTTTTGCTCCATCAGCTGACACAGACTATATTATATTGGGGATATAGTTCCCTAGGTATGGCGGGCAGCGATTAGAATGAACCGCGTGCTGTCCTCGTGCTTTAATCTGTGCGTCATAGCCATCTCATACTGTGTAGTAGAGGCGTGTGGCTACGTCGCTATACAGTTACACAGACATGTCTAAAAAGCACAGCATTATATTAGACGCCTGCCCAGGATTACCCTGTGATGACAACTGGTTGGGGCCACTGGAGGTGGGCGGGGGAGCTGTCAAAACACAATGGATGGGGCGTGTTGATGGTAATTGTTTTGGCAGCTAAGGGGCGGGGTTACAGAAGAGGGGCGGGGCACCTGTCACTTTGACGAAAAGTATAGACGCTTTACTACTAATGAGGACCTGTATTCTGTATCCATAGCACTGAGTACAGCTTTTCTATGGCAGCAGACACCGGTATAGTCATTTACATGTTTAGGAAGGTTTTCATATCACAAAGAGGTAGAATGAATTAATAAATTATAATAAGTGACTAAAAATTCTGAAGCCGCATTTACACCTTATATCTGCCGAATATTTACATATAAGAAAATACAAAGACGGAAGAAAAAAGTATATCCTATAAATCCATCCTAATAGTGCAGGTAAGTGACAGGTTGTGGAGTCTCCTCTGTAGAAGCTTCTAGAATGATCCAGGACAGGAATATTCTCCATACAATGCTGCCAGTCTTCTCCATGTCCTAGAAGATTTCATTCTTGTGTCTCCTTCATGTCCTAGATGATGAGACCCGGCAGTTTTATCAGCAGCTTTGTCAGTATAAAGATCATGTCCTGAGGATGACGTATGGATATTTCCAGGATGATCTGCTCTACGTTGTGGAGAACCTGAGGAGTCCTATATCACTACTGAGCGAGCTGAAATCCCGAAATATCCCAGATCTGGAGGTGAGAAGAAATATCAGTGTTATATACAAGAGCCCCATGTGATATCGTGTGTTATAGGAACAGGTTACCGGTGATATCGTGTGTTATAGGAACAGGTTACCGGTGATATCGTGTGTTATAGGAACAGGTTACCGGTGATATCCTGTGTTATAGGAACAGGTTACCGGTGATATCGTGTGTTATAGGAACAGGTGACCGGTGATATCGTGTGTTATAGGAACAGGTTACCGGTGATATCGTGTGTTATAGGAACAGGTTACCGGTGATATCGTGTGTTATAGGAACAGGTGACCGGTGATATCGTGTGTTATAGGAACAGGTTACCGGTGATATCCTGTGTTATAGGAACAGGTTACCGGTGATATCGTGTGTTATAGGAACAGGTGACCGGTGATATCGTGTGTTATAGGAACAGGTTACCGGTGATATCCTGTGTTATAGGAACGGGTTACCGGTGATATCGTGTGTTATAGGAACAGGTTACCGGTGATATCTTGTGTTATAGGAACAGGTTACTGGTGATATCCTGTGTTATAGGAACAGGTTACTCCTAGGAGCCCTAAGACTATTGTACGCTATGTTTTAAGCCAATTTAAAGTGTGGTTTGTACTGATCTTGTTTGCGCCCGAAATGAATCGGGACAAACACTAAACAAATCTTGAGAGGTTCGACCATTTCTACAGAGGTCTTATATGGATGAATACTCTCCTCAATCTTCATATGCTCTAACAGAGTATACAAACATGGCTGCTCTTCATGAGACACAATATAACCTTTTAACCCCTTCCCTCATTCTGTTGTGTATTTAGTATGACAACAAGACACTTCAGGGGAAGGCGCACATTACATAATTTTTGTGGTGAGATCTGCTGTAAATATTCTGCCCCCCATTATGTAAACGGGGGCCACACGTGTCATTTACTGCTAACTGGAAAAATAAGCTAGCGATAAAAATAAGTGTCCTGCTCTATGTTCACGGAGCGAATGAAGAGAATGGGAGTAGGAGATTTACTGCTGCCAACAGAGAGATGTCCATGGTAGATCCAGTATGTGAGCCTAGCACAGAATTATGTAAATGTATGGGTGCATGAGGCGCCAACTCAGGACACCTTTCTGCAGTGTCCAAGGTCAGAGATACAGTCCTATGAAAAAGCTTGGGCCCCCCCATTAATCAATCATTTTTAATTGTAAATATTTTGGTGTTTGCCATGTCAGTCTGATCTATCTAATAACTGATGGACACAGTAATATATCAGGATTGGAATGAGGTTTATTGTACTAACAGAAAATGTGCAATATGCATTAAACCAAAATGTGACCGGTGCAAAAGTCTGGGCACCTCAACAGAGACGTGCCAGTAATATTTAGTAGCTCCTCCTTTTGCCTCTAGTCGCTTCCTGGAGCTGTTAATCAGTTTTGGATCCTGGATGAAGGGATTTTGGACCATTCCTCTTTACAAAACAATTCACGTTTGGCAAACACCAAAATATTTACAACTAAAAATGATTAAGATTAATAGGGGGGCACAAACTTTTTCATAGGACTGTACTTGTATTCCAGGCACTTGGCCTTGTAGATTATTTGGCCAATAGCATTACTTTCAGTTGCATTGTAATGTATTATATCACTGGCTCCAAAACTGCACTGTCTGTCTGTCAAAACTGTCTGATTCCCTGCTTGGGTAAAAAAGTAAAAAAAAGGCAAATAGGATTTAAGAATATTACAATGAGTAAAACTAAAAGACCCCTCCAATTCCACTATAAAGAACTGCATAATCCAAAAATGAAAAACCTATAAGAACTAATAAGAAAAAGGATGAATGACCTATACTATAATACTAATGTACAGTGAGCGCCCTCTATTGGTTTGCAACACTGAGGCACCTGACTTGCTAATTACATCATGGAAGACAGATTTGCATATTCTTCCCATAGTACTAATGGATTGGTAATTCTACCGGCTCAATACAGGGAAGAAAAGGCCAAACCAAAACTCCAGAAATCTTATTTGGTCATTTCTGGCAGACTCCTAAATCAGGGGGCGTTCACACTCAGGAATATGGTGACCGCCCCGTAATATAGTATTCTAGTAATATTACATTATTAATCACATTGGAGTGTTCAGTCCTCCCTGCACATACACATGAGGGGGCATTACATCACGGACATAATCTGATTGTTACTTGGGGGTTTCGGAAGGTTTTTCTTCCTTTCATTATAAATTTACCTTTGCATGTTGTATCTTTATATATTAACCCCTTGTGTTATGTCTGTATGACGGACACATCCCATACACAATGTTACCTGTATGACGGACACATCGCATACACAATGTTACCTGTATGACGGACACATCGCATACACAATGTTACCTGTATGACGGACACATCGCATACACAATGTTACCTGTATGACGGACACATCGCATACACAATGTTACCTGTATGACGGACACATCACATACACATTGTTACCTGTATGACGGACACATCACATACACATTGTTACCTGTATGACAGACATCACATACACAATGTTACCTGTATGACGGACACATCACATACACAATGTTACCTGTATGACACATCACATACACAATGTTACTTGTATGACACAGAGATGAAGCAGAGCTGGTCGTACGCTGAGCTCGGGCTAATCCGGAGACACAGCCAAGCTGAGCGCACGGCCAGCACTGCTACATCGGAGATAAACAGAGCTGGCCGTGCGCTGAGCTCGGATACTACGGAGATGCAGCCAAGCTGAGCGCACGGCCAGCACTGCTACACCGGAGATGAAGCAGAGCTTGCCGTGCGCTCAGCTCTGCTACAACAGACCAGAGCTGAGTGTGCAGCAGGGTTCAACGCACACTCAGCACTGCTGCATCTGACATGTAGCAGTGCTGAGTTTATGTTGAACCCTGCTGCACAGTGAGCTTTGCTGCATCTCAGATGTAGCAGTGCTGAGTGTGCGCTGAACTCTGTTGCACACTCAGCTCTGCTGCATCTCTGTGTGTGCTGAGCTCTGCTGCTTCTCCGTGTAGCAGACTTGTGTCAGCACTGCTACATCTGAGATTGGACCACAATGGAAACTGCTGTGGATTGATCTTAGACTCCGCCTCCTCTGGCAAAACCATTGATTGGCCGCATGCTGTACTCTGTATGGCATTTGGCCAATCAACGCTGGTCAATGCATTCCTATGGGAAAAAGCCAGCTCCGGCATATCACAAGCTGTCAGGGATCCCGACCAGATAGAGCCCCAAAGAGCTGTGTGAGTGACATTCCCCCTAAATAAAGGAAATTCCTAGCTAATAGAGATGAGTGAACAGCGTTCAATCGAATACATGTTCAATCGAATATCAGGCTGTTATGTTAGATTCGAGTCGAACACCAGATGGCAAACTCACTAAAAATTTGTATCCCCTCCCACCTTCCCTGGCACTTTTTTGCACCAATAACTGTGCAGGGGAGGTGGGACAGGAACTACGACAACGGAGGCATTGAAAAGAAAAAAAAAAAAAGTACGGCATTCGGCCAATCAACGCTGGTTCTGCTGGAAGCTCGTCAGTGAGGAGGCGGAGTCTAAGATCGGACCAGAACCCCTTGTGTTATGTCTGCTTCCCTGTGTTCTAGAAATACCTGAGTCTAGAAAATGATAAAAGAACATTGGCCCGGATATTACTACAGGATATATTCCAGAGAGGAAGAGAAGCTGTGATAGCATTGTGGGTCAGTCTATATGTCATACAGAAGGATCATGGGACCCCCGGCCTGCAGGCTGTACTGGAGGAACTCCGACATACAGGTAATGTTGTGCATGTGATGTGTCCATCATACAGGTAATGTTGTGCATGTGATGTGTCCGTCATACAGGTAATATTGAGTATGTGTCCGTCATACAGGTAACATTGTGTATGAGATGTGTCATACAGGTAACATTGTGTATGTGATGTGTCATACAGGTAATATTGTGTATGCAATGTGTCCGTCATACAGGTAACATTGTGTATGTGATGTGTCATACAGGTAACATTGTGTATGTGATGTGTCATACAGGTAACATTGTGTATGAGATGTGTCCGTCATACAGGTAACATTGTGTATGTGATGTGTCCGTCATACAGGTAACATTGTGTATGAGATGTGTCATACAGGTAACATTGTGTATGTGATGTGTCATACAGGTAACATTGTGTATGTGATGTGTCATACAAGTAACATTGTGTATGTGATGTGTCATACAGGTAAACTTGTGTATGTGATGTGTCCGTCGTACAGGTGACATTGTGTATGTGATGTGTCCGTCGTACAGGTGACATTGTGTATGTGATGTGTCCGTCGTACAGGTGACATTGTGTATGTGATGTGTCATACAGGTAACATTGTGTATGTGATGTGTCATACAGGTAACATTGTGTATGTGATGTGTCATACAGGTAACATTGTGTATGGGATGTGTCATACAGGTAACATTGTGTATGTGATGTGTCATACAAGTAACATTGTGTATGTGATGTGTCATACAGGTAACATTGTGTATGGGATGTGTCATACAGGTAACATTGTGTATGTGATGTGTCATACAAGTAACATTGTGTATGTGATGTGTCATACAGGTAACATTGTGTATGTGATGTCTGTCATACAGGTAACAATGTGTATGTGATGTGTCCGTCATACAGGTAACAATGTGTATGTGATGTGTCCGTCATACAGGTAACATTGTGTATGGGATGTGTCCGTCATACAGGTAACATTGTGTATGTGATGTGTCCGTCATACAGGTAACATTGTGTATGTGATGTGTCATACAAGTAACATTGTGTATGTGATGTGTCCGTCATACAGGTAACATTGTGTATGTGATGTGTCTGTCATACAGGTAACATTGTGTATGTGATGTCTGTCATACAGGTAACATTGTGTATGTGATGTGTCATACAGGTAACATTGTGTATGTGATGTGTCATACAGGTAACATTGTGTATGCGATGTGTCCGTCATACAGGTAACATTGTGTATGGGATGTGTCATACAGGTAACATTGTGTATGTGATGTGTCATACAGGTAACATTGTGTATGTGATGTGTCCGTCATACAGGTAACATTGTGTATGTGATGTGTCCGTCATACAGGTAACATTGTGTATATGATGTGTCCGTCATACAGGTAACATTGTGTATGTGATGTCTGTCATACAGGTAACATTGTGTATGTGATGTGTCATACAGGTAACATTGTGTATGTGATGTGTCATACAGGTAACATTGTGTATGTGATGTGTCATACAGGTAACATTGTGTATGCGATGTGTCCGTCATACAGGTAACATTGTGTATGGGATGTGTCATACATGTAACATTGTGTATGCGATGTGTCATACAGGTAACATTGTGTATGCGATGTGTCCGTCATACAGGTAACATTGTGTATGGGATGTGTCATACATGTAACATTGTGTATGTGATGTGTCATACAGGTAACATTGTGTATGTGATGTGTCCGTCGTACAGGTAACATTGTGTATGTGATGTCTGTCATACAAGTAACATTGTGTATGTGATGTCTGTCATACAGGTAACATTGTGTATGCGATGTGTCCGTCATACAGGTAACATTGTGTATGCGATGTGTCCGTCATACAGGTAACATTGTGTATGTGATGTGTCCGTCATACAGGTAACATTGTGTATGTGATGTGTCATACAAGTGACATTGTGTATGTGATGTGTCATACAGGTAACATTGTGTATGTGATGTGTCATACAGGTAACATTGTGTATGGGATGTGTCATACAGGTAACATTGTGTATGGGATGTGTCAGTCATACATGTAACATTGTGTATGGGATGTGTCATACATGTAACATTGTGTATGTGATGTGTCATACAGGTAACATTGTGTATGTGATGTGTCATACAGGTAACATTGTGTATGTGATGTGTCATACAGGTAACATTGTGTATGTGATGTGTCATACAGGTAACATTTTGTATGGGATGTGTCATACAGGTAACATTGTGTATGGGATGTGTCCGTCATACAGGTAACATTGTGTATGTGATGTGTCCGTCATACAGGTAACATTGTGTATGTGATGTGTCCGTCATACAGGTAACATTGTGTATGTGATGTGTCATACAGGTAACATTGTGTATGTGATGTGTCCATTATACAAGTAATTGATGTACTCTGTACTCTGTATAGCATTCGGCCAATCAACGCTGGTCAATCCATTCCTATGGGAAAAATTCAGCTCCCGCATAACGCAAGCTGACAGGGACCCCGACGTAATACTGGTACTTGGGTATTTTAGATGCCCTCAGACATGCTTCCCCTGCTGGCCTAGTTGCATTCCAGAGTGTTGGCATCATTTGCTGAGGTGTGATACTGGACTTGGTGACCCTCCTAAGTCGGTGTGGCTTCCCCTGAAACTAAGCATTTTTCCCCATAGACTATAATGGGGATCGATATTCAGTCGAATATTGAGGGGCTATTCGAAACGAATAGCAAATCTCAAATAATTCACTGTTCGCTCATCTCTACCAGGGACGTCGGAGATGAAGCAGAACTGGCCGTGCGCTCAGCTCAGCTACTCCGGAGACACAGCCGAGCTGAGCACATGGCTAGCACTGCTACATCAGAGATGAAGCACAGCTGGCCGTGTGCTGAGCTCATGGCTACTCAGGAGACGCAGTCGAGCTGAACACATGGCCAGCATTGCTACATCAGAGATGAAGCAGAGCTGGTCGTACGCTGAGCTCGGGCTAATCCGGAGACACAGCCAAGCTGAGCGCACGGCCAGCACTGCTACATCGGAGATAAACAGAGCTGGCCGTGCGCTGAGCTCGGATACTACGGAGATGCAGCCAAGCTGAGCGCACGGCCAGCACTGCTACACCGGAGATGAAGCAGAGCTTGCCGTGCGCTCAGCTCTGCTACAACAGACCAGAGCTGAGTGTGCAGCAGGGTTCAACGCACACTCAGCACTGCTGCATCTGACATGTAGCAGTGCTGAGTTTATGTTGAACCCTGCTGCACAGTGAGCTTTGCTGCATCTCAGATGTAGCAGTGCTGAGTGTGCGCTGAACTCTGTTGCACACTCAGCTCTGCTGCATCTCTGTGTGTGCTGAGCTCTGCTGCTTCTCCGTGTAGCAGACTTGTGTCAGCACTGCTACATCTGAGATTGGACCACAATGGAAACTGCTGTGGATTGATCTTAGACTCCGCCTCCTCTGGCAAAACCATTGATTGGCCGCATGCTGTACTCTGTATGGCATTTGGCCAATCAACGCTGGTCAATGCATTCCTATGGGAAAAAGCCAGCTCCGGCATATCACAAGCTGTCAGGGATCCCGACCAGATAGAGCCCCAAAGAGCTGTGTGAGTGACATTCCCCCTAAATAAAGGAAATTCCTAGCTAATAGAGATGAGTGAACAGCGTTCAATCGAATACATGTTCAATCGAATATCAGGCTGTTATGTTAGATTCGAGTCGAACACCAGATGGCAAACTCACTAAAAATTTGTATCCCCTCCCACCTTCCCTGGCACTTTTTTGCACCAATAACTGTGCAGGGGAGGTGGGACAGGAACTACGACAACGGAGGCATTGAAAAGAAAAAAAAAAAAAGTACGGCATTCGGCCAATCAACGCTGGTTCTGCTGGAAGCTCGTCAGTGAGGAGGCGGAGTCTAAGATCGGACCAGAATGGAGACTGCTGTGGACCGATCTTAGACTCCGCCTCCTCCGGCAGAACCAGCGTTGATTGGCCAAATTCTGTACTCTGTATGGCATTCGGACAATCAACGCTGGTCAATGCATTCCAATGCCGAGATGCAGCAGTGCTGGCCATGCGCTCAGCTTGGCTACTCTGGAGATGAGCCGATCTGAGTCTTTTTTTTACACGTATATTGTGCCAAAATACATGCACGTTTACTCCATGTGAACGGGCCCTATCAGGTTCAGGGCAGGTTCTTCTTCCCTATTTATTCTTGGCTCACATTCACATTGGTGCTTGCTATTGCTTTGTGCGTACTGGCTTTTTCTCTTGCTGTTTATTCATGTATTCTGATTCTTGACCTTGGCTTTCCCTATTGACTACTCTTTTGGATATCGATTTTGACACTGCATTGCTCGACTGTTACCGACCTCTGGCTAGCTGACCTCCTGTTGTTGTTTGTTGTTACAGCTGAATTTTTGTAAAGATGATCCTTTTCTGTCCTATAAAAGTTTCAGCTTTGTGGGGACAGAGGAGACCTATTCTAGAAATCGCATTCACACATTGCAGAAAAATACGCACATCGCAAATGCTGCGATTTCTCAAACGTTATGGGAAATCGCAGAAGGTCAATTTTGGCTTCGGAGAAGCTGGCGGTTTCCCTATAGAACATCAGACGCCTCAGACTGGAAACAAGAAGTGAACAAAACTTCACTTTATTATTAATTCTTAAAAATAAAAAAGTAACTGAAATGGCTAAAATCTCACATCACTTTGTTACCACCCGACATTACACACTAGAACATATCGTCTAATGAGAGAATGATAGATGTGCTGCAACCTCCCCGAGGGTGAGTGGCAAAAACACATACTTTACTTTGCCAACTTTGCAGCTATACGGCCCTGTCCTTGATAGCTAAACCCTGGGACGATGTCCGGAGCCCTACAATACCGCAACGCTCCCCATGTCCTCAGGCTACTGACCGGAGAGAGGCAACAATCCAGACAAGAACCCACAAAGATCTCCAGCTGATCTGCTATTACCAAGTACACAACACATTTCACCAAAACAGACTCCTCAGGGGTGAAAAGATAAAAAGTGGTTAGCAGTAAAAACTGGTGCTTACAACATGTCAGCTCTTCAAGAACAGACCTGACCGCCCTGATGCCGGTAGTAACAGAATGAGAACTGGTCTGCCCTGATATAGGACTATGCTCCGCCTCTGGGTGACGTCAGCCCAATCACAGATCTCCTCTACACACATTCATGTATCCTCCAATCAGGGATCATCCAGTACTAAAGGCCAATAGCCACTCCCCTCACTCAGAGGACCGCCTTATTCGACCTTTAGCCACCCCCCCAGTCACAGCCACTTACTACTGCAAAATACAAAGCGGTGGGGCAGCAAGAGCTCGGCTAATACATACAACCGCATAAAGCTGTGTGTTATATAGCGCTGATCTGTATATCCACGAGCTAATGGCCAGTGTGTGCACTATGAGGATGCAAAATCCAGACTGATCATCGAAGTCTAGACAAAACGCCCAAAATACCCCCCCAACCCATAGGCCGGCCTTAATCATACTGTTCATTGTATGTCCTGTATAGTTATTGCTTCGCTGTCATGTGCCCCTGCTTGGATATAACTTATGTTTGTATATATTGTTGTATATCTGGGTTTTTCACCTTCCCCTTTTACGGAGTAATCACTGTGATACTCGCACACCCTGAGATATGAGTGTTGTGTACAGTCACATGATCCTCCAAACTCTGCCATAAATAACCATGCTGGGAAATACGTCGGTCATTCAATATTAGATGTGTGGGGGTCTGACACCTGGGACCCCATAGATCAGATGTACTGTACCACGATAGTGTGACGCTCTGTATTGTTATCATTCTGGTAGCCGCGCTGCCCACTAGCCATACACACTATAAATACCGCAGCGCTGTCCCATAGACGTATCACATGTCCTATTGTATTGTATATATAGTATATAATTATTACACCATAATCAGTCGCTAATAACCCCAAAATGTACAAACTTGACACCAAGGAGCGAGACACTAAATGACAGTGATTGGAGTACAATGGAGGTGCAGAGTTTGGGGCGTTCTTATCAATCTGGCCTTTAGGACCATTACACCTTGTCCTGGTCACTGTATAATCCCATAGTTATATGATATCGGGACATCTATACACTAAAATACCCTACTAATCTGTCATCTCTTATTAGGTGACACTCTGGTGGAGCAAATCCTACTGGATGAAGAGGGACACCGACTAACCCCCGAACTGACAGGTGAGTGCAGATTATGAGGGTTGTCTGAAAAGTTTCTGACCTCCACATGTAGATGACAACAAAGTTGGGGAATGTGTTCGTGCATGTGTTGGAATGTACTCACAAAAATTTCAGCCATTTTGCAACAGCGTTTTTTCTTTGACAGTCGTTGTAGTGAGTCGATACAAGCGGATGACAATGGATAAAATCGGAGCTGTCATTAGATATTTGTTTCTGAAAGGCAATACGCCTTCGCAAATTAAAGACGAGTTGGACGCTGTGTACGGGGACTCTGCACCATCAAGTACCATCGTCAAATTTTGAGCAACTGAATTTAAGCCTGGCCGTACCAGCTTGGTTAACGATGAACGTTCAGGACGACCACGAACGAAAACATTGCTCAAGTTCACCAAATGGTGAAACAGAGCCTCTGCTATCTCTCTGACCTTCATTCGATGGTTCTCTAGCACCATTTGGTGAACTTGAGCAATGTTTTCGTTCGTGGTTGCAGTTTTTGGCCTACAGAACAGGCTCGTGTGCTGGGCACCCTGGTTGTGAATCCTACACATGTTAACCTATTTATTTTATGTTCTAAAGGTCAGTTCACATGGCGGAGAATGAGGAGGAAATTCCTCTTCATTTTCCGCTGCCAATTTTTATTTTATTTTTTTCACACGGCTAGCCACGATGGGATGGCGATACAATGCGTCAGTCTTTCCTCACGGAATCCCGCTCTTGATTAGGCCCAAAAAGTATAGAGAAGGGAGCCCGTCTAGTCACCAACAGGAGGAAGGTGAGGGAACAATTCATGGAGACAGGAAGGAGGGAATCCCATTGAAGGATGACCTTGTTTACAGTCTCTATGGGACCACAAGGCGAGATACACAAAGCTCTCTCTCCCACATACATGGAGCGTAGGTTTTTTGGAAATGAGAATGGAGACCAACAGATCCATATCAAATCAAATCAAATAGGCTTTATTGGCACATCCGAATGGATATTTGGCATTGCCAAAGCTAGTAAAGTAGGGGGGGGGGGAGTTGGAGTCGAGGGTGAGAGTATGGGGTAAGGGGATGGGGGGGGGGGGGGGGCTGATTTGGGGTATAACATTCCATGGAGTCTCAACTTCCTCTTAGTTGGTGACTGCTATATGGGGAGGTGGGGAGGGGTGGGGCAGGAGGTTTGGGGTATAACAGTCCGTAGAGTCTCGTCTTCCTCTTAGTTGGTGACCGCTATATGGGGAGGTGGGGAGGGGTGGGGCAGGAGGTTTGGGGTATAATAGTCCATGGAGTCTCGTCTTCCTCTTAGTTGGTGACCGCTATATGGGGAGGTGGGGTCGGGTGGGGCAGGTGGTTTGGGGTATAACAGTCATATATTCGTTTGTGGTGCTTTTCTTGAATATCAAGAAAAACAAAACACACAACAGTTGCCAACCAAGTTACAGTGTTCATTAGATGGCAAACAGTTACATATCTGTATATATAATATCACTTCTCTATGAGGCCCCATGTAGAGGTCCGAAGTAAAAAAAACAATGTGGGAAAAACCACGGCTTCCTCTGCGGAGTTTCTACCTCCATTATACCTATAGGGAAATCTAAAAAACAAGAAAACTTGATAATCTTCAGTAGTTGATACCTTTTTAATGGCAAACTCATAATAATGACAAATGGCTGACGTTTTGGAACCTCTTGGCTCCTTTATCAAAGTAAATTTAAAACATTTCTGAAGGATGCATGTATATATACAGAGCAGGCACAAAGGGTGTTAGAATTCAGGAGGAAGGGGGGGGGGTTTGTTAGTAATTGGTAGAGACAATGTAAACACTTACAGGTACTTATCAGTTCACACTGTAAAAAGACATGAAACCCTGTGATGCATTAAGTCCACACTTGAGTGTTAGAAGCAGTGTCATGAATTTATACTCATGTATGCATCGTTCTCTCTTTGATCTGAAATTCCCTCTCAAAACCAAAATTTTCATGTGATCGGTGATATTGTGGTCCCCACTGCAAAAATGCTTTGACACGGGAAGGTCACCAGTGTTTTGGAAATCGCACCGTTTCCGTCGCACATATTTTTCCGCTCGGTGGGGATGGGGTTCGCTAGAATTCTATTCACCTTACAGTGACTGGGAAACACTGCGTTCTTTATACACCACATGGGGCCCGAGCCTAGGAGGTAAAATTCTCTTGTCAAAGACTCAAAGTCTTAAAGCCGGTTCTACAAACAATTGTGAGTTAAACCGAAGTTTCCGTCAGCCCGGTCGTCCAAACGCAGAGGGAATTATCAACGAAAACACTTGGATGGGAATAAATGATCTATTCATTGGCAATGGATTGATCGTATGCTCGTGGACACGCTTCCAGGCCAAAATGCAATATTTAGTGAATAAATAAATCAGACCACATAGAAACAGTAAGATCTATAGTAAGAGAATGGAAACTAGAGGGGTTACATGGTAACCAGGGATATTTGGGACTCCAAGGCCTCTCAGAGTATTTTCCAAGCTAAGATTAGATGGGATCTCCTCGGTTTCTCACCGGCCCACAGAAATTGGGAAAGTATTTTGTCTATTGTCTTAAACAAGAGGTTAAGAGGGACATGGGCAGGTTCTAAATACCTATAAAAGGTGAGGGAGAAGTAACATTGTAACGGTGCCAATCCAGGAAATATACATTTTGCCTAATCTTCTGGCTTCTACTGGATGGATTTAAGCAGAGGGGAATAACTGGCGATGTACAGGGAAGGATGAGTGGCACTTACTTGGATCACAAAGAATTGGGCACCATTCTGATGCCAGTCAAGGGGGTAGGATTGTTTCAGGAGAGACATTTGTTTCTGGGAAAGGTGGACAGGGAGGATCTCGGTTTTGTGGATATTTAATTTATAGTAAGGTAAAGAGACAAATCAATGGAGGTCAAGTGAAGAACAAAGAGAGGGTAGTGGGTTCGATAGGGATAAAATAATGTAGTAAGTGTGAGTGAATGAAGGGAACTGGAGGATGGGAGTAGTAGTGACGGCGGTGATGTCACAGGGTAGGCCAAGTGCACTCCAAGCTCCTCCAGCCCACCTCCCAGGCTGGACACTGATGAGGGAGACAGACCTACATGACACCTTATGATGGTGGTAGTTTTTCCCTCTGGGGCGGTTGCAGTTGAAAAGGATACTATCTCACCTTAATTCATGTAGTGTTTTTTGGAAGGACACTGCTGGTAAGTAACGGAACGACTAAGGAGGCAGTTGTGCAAGTTAACAGACATATTCATCAGCAATGTTACTGTTTATTGGGGCGTCGAAGCCCCTGCAAATTGCAAAGTACCTTATTTAGCCCTACACTCACCGGCCACTTTATTAGGTACACCTGTCCAACTGCTTATTAACACTTAATTTCTAATCAGCCAATCACATGGCAGCAACTCAGTGCATTTCGGCATGTAGACATGGTCAAGACAATCTCCTGCAGTTCAAACCGAGCATCAGTATGGGGAAGAAAGGTGATTTGAGTGCCTTTGAACGTGGCATGGTTGTTGGTGCCAGAAGGGCTGGTCTGAGTATTTCAGAAACTGCTGATCTACTGGGGTTTTCATCTCTAGGGTTTACAGAGAATGGTCCGAAAAAGAAAAAACATCCAGTGAGCGGCAGTTCTGTGGGCGGAAATGCGTTGTTGATGCCAGAGGTCAGAGGAGAATGGCCAGACTGGTTCGAGCTGATAGAAAGGCAACAGTGACTCAAATAGCCACCCGTTACAACCAAGGTAGCCAGAAGAGCATCTCTGAACGCCGCACAGTACGTCGAACTTTGAGGCTACAGATGGGCTACAGCAGCAGAAGACCACACCGGGTGCCACTCCTTTCAGCTAAGAACAGGAAACTGAGGCTACAATTTGCACAAGCTCATCGAAATCGGACAATTGAAGATTGGAAATCTGCGACTGCAACTGTGTGATGCCATCATGTCAATATGGACCAAAATCTCTGAGGAATGCTTCCAGCACCTTGTTGAATCTATGCCACGAAGAATTGAGGCAGTTCTGAAGGCAAAAGGGGGTCAACCCGTTACTAGCATGGTGTACCTAATAAAGTGGCCGGTGAGTGTATACGGGAAGGTAGTCTGGCAGTCCCGGATTGTTCCGGATACTCCTTGGCTGCAGGCACGACTTGTATTCTTGAATGGCACCATTTTGCGCGCACCAAGCTCTGGGTTGTCCTAGAGGAGTCACTGAGCCCTCTTCCCCCTCACTGCTCTTCCATGGCTACCTAAACGACTATGGTCAGACAGTCCATCTCATGAACTCCCCTACATCGCATGACAGCCTCTAGGGTCTTGTCGACATTACGGCGCTGTGTGGAGACTCTTCTATAATGATGGCCCTATGACCCCAATCTTGGGCAACCTGGACTTCCCTGCCACTCTTCACACCTCTTACTTTTACCATTCTGTTGGTCAACCCACTTTTAGATTCTATAAAGTTCTTTCAGCTTCCTTCCTCCTCCCACACCCTCAGCTGCTCACCCTTCTCCCACACCCTGACTTCATTGCCTCTCGTTGGCAATACACTCAACTCTCCAATTTCGATTCTACTCTTAAGACATCTCACAATCTTCACAGAACGTTACTGCCTTTTGAATAATTGTCTCTTTTATCAAGAGTTCCAACTCCTACTGTCTCCTTCATTGATGGCATGCTCATGAGGATCCCACCAACGATCTACTGGCATTCACGAGTGGTTGGGAAAAGAAATTAGGTTTTCATTTCCACCAGTCGTGTGGTCCTCAGCTTTTCAGGCGTGCCACAAATTCTCCATAGCTTGCAAAGTCCAGGAGACGACTACAAGATAATCTCTAAATAGTACAGAGTTCTTTCTGTCCTTCATAAGATTTACCCCTCCGGTGCTACAGACCGGTGATGGAGATGTAATGTTGGCTGGGGCAGAACGGCACACGTCTGGTGGGGATGTACACTCCTACACCCCTTTTGGTCACGTGTCTGTTGGGTTATACAGAATGTCAGTGGTATTGCCTTGAAAGATGACTCTGCTCCTTTGTGCCTCTCTATTTTCCCACGTAAGTTCAAGAAACATATCCGTAGGCTTTTGCGTTTCCTACTAGTAGCGGTGAGAACAGTTATCCCTAGGCTATGGAAATCCACAACTTCCCCTTCTCTATTGTCCCGGCTTCAGGAAATCCTAAGCATATGCATAATGAAAAATTTGCTTGCAGAGCTGAAATGTGATGACAGCGCCCACCATAGCACATGTCTCCTGTGGAACCACTTCTACTACTCCGCTGACTTTCACTCTATCTTTTGTTCTGCCTCAGCTTCTTATCCTTTTTCTCCTATTTTTTCCATAGAGATCCAGAACTGTCACAAGAAACATTTACATGAAAAAACTGAGAAACTTACAGAGAACAAACCTCCAAGATGTAACCAAGGAGAGGAAAGTTTCTCCTTCTCTACACGTTATGTGAACCTCATCATTGTCACCACTGATCACTTTAGGGAACGTTCTGAGAATGAGCTCATAGAGACCGGGGCAAGACATGAGGAATATTTAAAGGGAAAACAAAATGAATTACAGCGAATTTCACTCAACAAGATGTTCCGTTGGTGCCACCGATCCAGACTTGTACCACATATGGTAATGGTGAGCGGAGTGCCCGGGGTAGGGAAGACCACACTGATGCAGAAGTTTGTCTATGACTGGGTGAAGGGCGATCTCTATCAAAGATTCTCTTTTGTCTTTTTCTTCAAATTCCGAGAACTGAACAGACTGGATAAGGTTAGTCTGGAGACCATGATCCTTCATCAGTACCCATATCTGGAGGAGCAGCTGGAGAACATCTTACAAGATCCAGAGAAACTTCTCTTTATATTTGATGGATTAGATGAAAGCAATCATACAATGGATTTCACATCACGTGACTTGTGCTCTCATCCTAAACAACTCGGACATTGTGGTCAGATTGTGGTTAGTTTGGTGAGAAAGTCTCTTCTTACTGGTTGTTCTGTCCTAATGACCAGTCGCCCAACCAGACTGGCATCAATTGATTGCAGAGTTTTCCAGAGAATAGTAGAAATCACTGGGTTTCTTCCAGAAGAACGACAGATTTACTTTGAGAATTTCTTCTCCAACCCTGAACTGTCAGAGAAGGCTTTTACTTATGTGAAGCAGAATGCCACCTTGTACACGTTCTGTTACCTCCCGTCCTACTGCTGGATCATCTGTACTGTATTATCCAGGAGCTTCCAGACAACAAGTAGTGACCAGCAGGTGACATTATTACCTAGAACAGTGACACAGCTCTTTGCCATATTTGTCGCCAACATTCTGTCCAATCACAGCCTGGAGAAAAGTGACGCTCAGAAGATCCTGCAGTCCATCGGATGGATGGCACAACATGGAGTCATGAATCACAGGGTTATTTTTGAGGAACGAGATCTGGATTCTTTCTATGTGGACAATAAGTCAAAGCTCTTATCAAGTTTTCTGATGGAATCGGAGGAACCTGTGACCCATAACTTCTTACATCTCACTGTTCAGGAATTCTTCTCTGCCTTGGTCCATTATACTGAATATTCTCCTGAGAAGTTACAGAAATCACTAGAAGAAGCCAAATCCTATCCTGATGGACGTGGTGAGATGTTCCTCCGTTTCCTGTGTGGTCTATCAGACGGCACCACCAGGTCAATTCTATCTGGATACCTGGACAAACAAGCAGCTCAGGCCTCCAGAGATGTGATCACTTGGCTGAAGAACTTCATTCTAGAAGAACAGGGGCTGATGGAAGGTGAGGACAAGAAGCAACGTCTTCTCAGGACATTCTTCTATCTGTTTGAGACCCGGAATAAGGCTCTAGTGCTGGAATCATTACAGTCACTAAGAAGATTGGACCTTTCTGAAGTTCACATGTCAGCTCTAGACTGCACAGTGTTAGCATTCATCATGGAAACCTGCACACGTATACGAGAGCTCAGTCTATCTGGATGTTCCTTAGATACTGAAGGATTAGAGAGACTTGTACCAGGGTTACATAACCTGCAGATTCTGAGGTAAATACTAATTATAGTTTATCTATCTATGGCACTAATGTTCTGAAACGGTAGGTTTTCTGGAACCAACACAGCTATAGTAAGTTGTATCCTGTGTGCATACCTCCCAACTGTCAAAGAACAGAAACAGGGATGAAATGTACATGGCACAGTGCATACTGTCCCATCGCCTCTAATAATATGATATGCCCCCACAATGTGATCCTCCTGGAGTCCCCACAATTTAATGTCACCCTTCAGCTACTCCCACAGCCTAATATCCCCTCCAGCTGCCCCCAGTTTAATGTCCCCCTTCTGGTAACAAACAAAAATAAAAACCACTGATATTCACCTCCCTCACTCCCTGCTGCTCTGTCTGAAGTCTATTCTTCTGGAGTCTTCAGAGTGATGTGAGTGATGTCATCTATGGACGGCTCCTACTTCACCACGGAATTCAACTCTTCTGCATCCTGCGGACGCAGATGACTTGATACCAGGATATGCCTCCCGCTGCAGAATCTGGGATGGTTGGGAAGTGAGTGTGTCAGACACCACATGTGTCTGTATTTCCTTGTCTATAACTGTAGCTTCTCAGTAGGTGACAGACGTCTTCATCGTACAGGATACTCAGCGATGCTTTCTAATGGGGACTGTTCTGTCTAATCCTGAAAGCTGCATTTATATGAGGAGAGAAGAGCTTACTTAGGGCTGCTGTATATAGCTTATAGTCCCTGCCCCCTCCTGTACTACAGAGGGTGGTGAACACATCATACACATACTCCCAACATTCTCAGTCAGCCCTGCATTGGTGTGCATACTTGAGGCACTGGCTTCCTAATTACATCATAGAAGTCAGATTTGCATATTCTTCCCATATACTTACTCCCCAGCATAATGTAATAGCATTGTTTTTTTTCTGGCATTGTCAGTAATAGTTAAAGCTTTCAGAAATATCTCAAATTGTTTCAGCCATTTATTCCTTGGGACTGGGGCACATCAAACTAAAGGGATCCTATAATTTGAAGTTATTTTTTTTCTCCCTACCAGATAGGAATAGCCTTAAGAAAGGCTGTTCATCTCCTACCTTTAAATGTCTTCTCCGGGCTGCCGTTCGGTACAAATACCGTTTCTTACCGGTATGCAAATGAGTTCTCTAGCAACACTGGGGGTGGGCCCCAGTGCTCAAACAGCGATGAGGGTGTCCCCAATGCTGCCAGAGAACTCTCTCCAGCACCGCCTCCATCTTCGTCAGGAGCATCCTTTTCTTGTGTCTTCTTCCAGCGTAGGCGGTGGAACTTGTGGGACTCGGGCCTGGGCAGAACCGATTGCACATGAGCACAGGCCACAAGAAAATGGTCACTTACTTACTAGTTTATCATGTGTGATGCAGTCTGCTGATACAATACCTCTTCTTATTCTTACAGTTTGGGTAGTAATAATCTCCCAGACACTTCCTGCACCCAGTTGGCATCTGGAATAAGGAATAACCAGTCCCTGAAAAAACTTGACCTGTCTAATAACAGTCTGTTCGGTCCTCACTTCAGTGACTTGATGGCCGCTCTGTCCAGTCCAGCCTGCAGGATAGAGGAATTACAGTGAGTATATGAGATTTTTACAGGAGGAGACATGTGGAGACAAGTTATACAGGGATTTTATTCTATTTTATGCTCCTCCGCACCATTATTATGTCTATGAGATACACTGATGCCTGCACCTTCATATGTGACGTCTCCACTGAGCTGTGTATCTAATCCTCTCCTGTGTGATACTGTATACTGAGTTGTGTATCTAATCCTATCCTGTGTGATAATGTATACTGAGCTGTGTATCTAATCCTATCCTGTGTGATACTGTATACTGAGCTGTGTATCTAATCCTATACTGTGTGATACTGTATACTGAGTTGTGTATCTAATCCTATCCTGTGTGATAATGTATACTGAGATGTGTATCTAATCCTATCCTGTGTGATACAGTATATTGAGCTGTGTATCTAATCCTACCCTGTGTGATACAGTATATTGAGCTGTGTATCTAATCCTATCCTGTGTGATACTGTATACTGAGCTGTGTATCTAATCCTATCCTGTGTGATACTGTATACTGAACTGTGTATCTAATCCTATCCTGTGTGATACTGTATACTGAGCTGTGTATCTAATCCTATCCTTTGTGATACTGTTAGGGGCACAAGACCCCCAGAGCTATGTTGTTGTAGTGTCAAATTAAAGAACAGGCCCAGATAGGCTATACCCATCCTTTATCCTGGAGAATCACAAAGACACAGATGGTGGTGTATCAAAATGAATTCTGATTTATTGTTACAAAAGAGGTAGTTTTATACAGACACAGGCAGATTGGGACATAACTGGTCTTGCAGGATTGGTCAAGGCCTAATGCAATATAGTCATTCTAGATGTATATCTCAAGGCTCGGTGCCGGTCTGGGGGCTAACAATTTCAATAGACGTCCTGTGTTCACATCCCCCCCTTGGAGACTATTAGTGTTACCATTCTATTTCCTTATCACCTTAAAGAAGGGCTTCTCTTCTTTGATCTTTTGTTTAAAGTCTCAATAGCGCAGCCCATAGCGTCTCCATGTTAATTAGTCTAACCAATTCCTTTGTGAGACAAAACTACTTATGTTTGATAGGGACAAGATGTCTGACAAAAGGCAATATCACTGGAAGACAAGTAATCTGGGCCACCACTTCATGTAATTTATAAAATATAATTTTTAAACAATATTGTTAGCCCCCCACAATTCCCCCATTTTGCGATATTTGAATACAGGAATTCATATTTAGGTACTTCAGTGACTTAACGTCTACTGCTGGACTTTTCCAGATTTCCCTCATCTGTTCCTGTATTCCAACCTAATCTCAATCATAGTTCTGGCCTGTTATTTTCAGTCTGCTTTGTATTTTTCAAACAAAATAAACATAAGATTATTACTGCAACTTTACTGACATTCACTTGCTTATACTATGTATCATTACTTCAAACATTCTCTGTTGTGTTATGAAAACAGGGATATATAACATGACTGAGGCTAATATGGGGCTATGAGTACATATCCTACAATCTGACACATTCAGATCTTCGTTCAAGATCATATGATGTTCAAGAAACTTATTGTCCCACTCATTATCAAATATTCTATGTGGGCTTATTGCCAGGACCATCTGTAACAGCATTATCAGGAGAATCTTCATCGCTTTTTGTGTAGAGACTTCTTTGCCATGTGGAGCATGGATACAGTTACTCTTTCCTTTAACTTTCATAGAAGTATTAGTAGTTAACAGCACTTGGAAGGAATCATCAAATTTTGGTTCAAGAGGTTTTTCTGATATGTCTTTTCACAATCACCCAATCACCACCTGCAAGCTATGTGCTCCTGAAAAATCAAACAGGGTCTGGAATAGAAGAGAACACCTGTTTATGTGTTACTTTCAGTCTTTGTCACAAGTTCTGGACACATCTGGCAGTACTTATCATCACCCTTCCATAAAGCACCTTGAGTGTGCCCTTCAACTTTTCTACTTTGCCTGAACTCTGCTCAATCCCCAATACAGACATGTACCTCTATCAGACTCTATCATCTCAGGTATCCCCAATCTACACACAAGCTCAGATATCAATTTCTTCGCAGTTACCTATTTCATTGCTCGGCTGACCGGATCCAACCCGAGAACAAATTCACACAGACCAACACATATTCGTATGTTCCAGATTCAGGCAATTGTATGTAAACTACTTGTATTCTCAAGAATGGATACAGGGATTTTGATGTGCATGTGGTGTGTCTTAACTACCTGCCCTGGATTGTGTAGAGCACATATGCTTTTACGTGATTCCCTGAAGCCCTTCCAAAACCTGAGGCAAACTATAGTTTACCCACTAGTGACTCCATGGCATTTCAAGAGGCATGCACCTTACCGTGGGCCAAACCAGCCATTTGGGGGTATACTGCTGTGGGCAGACACAATCTATCCCCCATTTTCCACATTCCTTCACATTCTCTGGCACCAGTCACCTTAGAGTACAGCCCCTTGGGGTCTACTAGGTCAATGTCTATTTTGCTCCCCTGGTTGAGACCCTTCCATGGCAGTAGTGCCGCTGCTCAATCAGCCTTCTCATTTCCAATACTCTCAGGGTTTCTTCCCTTTGTGTGAGCTCTGACTTTCACAATTGCCAACTGCTTAGGGAGCAATATGGCCTTCATCAACTGACTTACTAAGTTTCCATTCTTAATTGGTTTGCCCTGTGAACCATGTGCAATGCCATATGCATACCTGGAGTCAGTGTAAATGTTTGCTGTGCTATCAGGCTTCTATAAGGTCAGCCTCTTATACTGACATGTGTGGTGGAAGGGCTTCTTATACTATGGTGTCATGTATAATGACTACAGCATACCCTGTAACAAATTTGCCTTTTTCTGTTAGGTACCTGGAACCGTCCACAAACATCTCATAGTCAGGATTCTCCAATGGGGCATCAATAACATGACTGAAGCCGCCTCTTCTGAGGGGGAGTTTAAAAATATCTCATTAATAATAAAAAAAAAAAAATTAAAAATTCTCATCTACTAAATATCTCATCTACTCCCCCCTTTGAATCATGGTAAAAGAGTTGCAGGATTCAAAAGTCAAATAACGCTGAAATGAGATTTTTGAGGAGGATTGTAGAGCAAATTCCATCTTACTCTGTCTTGCCAAAGAAATATGACATCTGTCTACCTGTGTGAGGATTGCCTTACCACCGTTCTGATAGAGGAAACACATCAGGTTCATGTCTGTCTATCTGTGGCACAAAAAAAAAAATTATCAACATATCACAATAATATTCACTTAATTTCCCATAAAACATTTTTTTAATTCAAAGTTTATTGAACAAGAGCAAAGATAATAACAGATAGTATTGAAATCAAACTAGGGGAGAGGTGGAGGCGCAGCTCACACCAACATCCCAAGTAGCAAGTAGCAAAGGAATCTGGAGTTCAATAAACATTTATAAAAAATTTTCAAAACAACAACAGACACATATCGACAAGAAGAAAGAAAAGAAGGGAAAAGGAGGGAGAAAAGAAACAAGAGGGAGAGACAAAAGGAAAAAGGGAGGGGAGGAAGGGGGGAATGGAAATCGTAGTGGTAGACCAAAATTTCACATTATACATTATACCAGACCGTAACATAATATCCCAGAGTGTAATAGGCACAAACAGGAAGGACCGCTACATCTATAGCTTGTGATGTATTAACGATTTTCTAACCAGGGAGACCAAACTTTCACAAAGACCTTATGATTTCTCTTGGTCCTACTCAGCATTTCCTCAAATCTTGCGATTTGATTGACTTTTGCAAGCCAGTGGGCAAAAACAGGCACTTGTGAAGATTTCCATAGTAAGGGAATTTGCAGTTTTGCGGCTGAAAGTAGGTGGTATACCAGAGTCTGTGCGTGTGGCTGGAGTCGTGGCACTGGAGTAAACAAAATAAGCATGGAAGATGGAAGTTCAAAGGTGTCGAATCCAAGCGACCTGATCTTCAACTCCACAGCAGACCAATACTGCCGAATGGATGGGCAAGTCCACCAGATATGTAGCAAAGTTCCACTAGCCCCACTGCACCGCCAACAGAGATCCGAGTCTAATAGGCCATGGGAATGCAACCAGGAGGGAGAACGGTACCACCGTGATAGCAATTTATAGTGGTTTTCTTGGAGCCTAACACATGTGGAAATCCCATGAGACCTGGCAAGAACCAGTTTCACCATGTCATCAGTAAGCATAACACCCAAGTCCAATTCCCAGCTATTAATAAAGAAGGGTTTAGTAGTAGCTGGAGGCCTAATAATTTTGTGGAAAAAGGTAGTGACCTTAAACTTCTTAGTGTTCGCTAAAAAGTACATTTGCTCATAAGGCGTTGGGCCTCTCTTCCAGTCCGGAATTGAATCAAAGAGACGTTTGCAGGTGGCGTAATGGGAGACATGAAGAAAGGTGAGGACTTTCTGTCTGTCAGCAAAAGCAGGTGTTCGTGGGAGTTCTTCCGGAGAAGGCAAGCCTCCCAGCTCACAAAAGGACGCCAGAGGAACCTTAAGAAAGTTCACCCCCCCAATACCCGGGTGTTCCCTAACCTTCTGCAAAAAAGGTTCCAGGGATAAAATAAACAGGGAGGGGGATAATGGACACCCCTGTCTCGTCCCGTTACTTATAGGAAACGACTTGGACAGTGTGCTATTCACCTTAAGCCTAGCTGATGGACCATTGTATAAAGACATAACTGCTGTGATGAAGGGCAGGGGAATGCCAAATTTCTCCAGGGAGAGACGCATAAATAGCCAATTGACCCTATCAAACGCCTTCTCGGCATCTAGACCGAGAAGGACAAGGGGATCTGGATAAGACTTAGACAGGTTCAGGACATGAAGAAGGCGGAGAGTGTTAAGTCTCCCCTCTCGGTTCTTAATGAAACCAACCTGCTAATCACTAAGTAAATGTGGGAGAAGCGGCCGAAGCCGCAAGGCTAATAATTTCGCCCAGAATTTGAGATCTAAATTTAGCAAAGATATGGGGCGATAATTAGAGCACAACTGCGGATCTCTGCCCTCCTTCGCAATTAGTGTAATATGTACCTCCAATGCCTGGCTGGGCAAACGTGTCCCAGACAAGGCTGCATTTAGGGACCTAGTAAGAGGAGATAATAACAAATTCAGGAAAGTTTTGTAATAAATTAGGGAGTATCCATCTGGGCCCGGACTCTTATGGGCAGGGAAGGAATTTACCATTGTACGGACCTCGTCTTCAGAAATAGGATCCAGCAATGCCTCTGCCTGTTCCTCACTTAGTCTAGGGAGATTGAGGGGTGCGAGAAAAGCAGAGATCGCATCTGTCCTGTCAGTCTCCGGGGGCGAGCCAGGGGTCTCCAGGTTGTACAGATCTAAATAGTAGCGTCGAAAGGTTCAGCTATAGCAGGGGTGGACGTAAGAAGTGGGCCTAAGTCAGGTTTGATAGAGGTGATGTAGGTCCTAGACTGAGCCTTCTTAATCAACGAACTCATCATCCGACCACCTTTGTTTCCGTGTGCATACAAATTTTGTTTGTAATTGAGGAAATGCTTGGTAGCTTTAGCAGAAAGTAGATCTCTGAGCTCAGTTCTGAGCGCACTTAGCTTGTCCAGATCCAAAATGGACTGTGAGAGTTTATGTGCTCTCTCTAGAGCGGAAATACGGGTAAGTAGGGAGTCTATTTGCTGCTGTTGCAGCTTCTTCCACCTAGCACCCTGGGAGATCAATATCCCACGGATATAATGCTTATGAGTTTCCCAAACTATAGTGGGACTAGTGTCAGGGGTGGCATTAATTTCAAAGAACTCTTTAATATGCTTGGAAATGTGCTCTACCGTGTCCGGGGAGTCAAGCAGGCTCTCATTTAGTTTCCACGTGAGTTCTGGTTTAGGGATAGGAACTAGCTTAATGTCACAGGTAATCGGGGCGTGATCCGAGATTGAGATCTGGCCAATACGCGACTTCCTGGAACAGTGCAAGAGATTCTTAGAAAGTAATAGGTAATCTAACCTTTGATAGGAGGAACGGGGATTAGAATAGAAGGTGAAGTCTTTGGTGGTGGGATGATGAGTCCGCCAGATATCTATCAAAGACAAATCCTGGAAGAGTTTACAGACCCTGCTCAAAGCCCTTTGCGACAGCTGAGATCTACCAGAGGACGAATCCAACAGAGGGTTTAGCGTCAAGTTAAGATCAGCCCCCAAGACAATCTCGCCCTCAGCAAACAAGTGGAGTGTTTCAAATGTTTTGACCAGCCAATCTACCTGACCCGATGTCGGAACGTATAGATTCACCAGTGTGTAGGTGTCCGATGCGATTTTCCCCTTCACAAAGAGGGCTCTACCATCCAGGTCAGTATATTGCTTAAGGCACGTGAAGGGAACAGAGTGATGTATGCCTATAGACACCCCTCTCGAAGCCCCGGAGTCGCTACCATTATGAAACCATTGGGAAAAGTAATTAGTCGGAAGCTTCGGTATCTTACCCCTCCTGAAGTGAGTTTCCTGCAGGAACAGAATCTTAGTCTGCAACTTCCGCAGAAGGAGAAAGACCCCGTGCCTCTTAGCCGGAGAATTCAACCCATGCGCATTAAGTGACTTGACCGTCACCTGGGCCATGACCTGGTAGGAAGACAATCAAAAGAAGCACCGGAATACCACTACTAAGGGAGGGGAAAGGGAGGGGAAGGATGGGTTAGAGGAGAAAAACAAAAGGAAGAGCCAAAAGGAGAGAAGAAGATAAAGGGGAAATGGGTAGACAGAAGACAAACACAGACAATAAGACAAAAAGACTATAAAAGTGAGCTGAAAAACCTTCTTATAATAAGCAACTAATTGCTAAAGGTGCTCTAGCCTGAGGAGCACAGCTATGAGGAAATTACCCCCAACTCTATGGAGGTGCAGACGTTCCGGGAGGCCACTGACTTCCGGGAAAGTCTGTATAGGGAGTATGTAGAGCTTGGTGCAATCGGCGCCCTGCCGGCCCACAGTAGAATAAGTATGAACAGCAAGAAAGAACCAAGTGCCAACGGTCAAAAACAGACATTGATACATATGCGACAGGGATGGGGGAGAAGAGGGGAGGAAAGCTAAAGATTTCCAGTATGAGAACATTTAACAAGCGAGAATGCCGCAAGTTGGGTACAGGAAATCAACATAACATAACGTAATGTAATATAAAGTAATGCAAAGTAAAGTAGAGTAAAGTAAGCCCCCACATGACAATAACCCTCCAGCAGTTGTAAACCTATGAGGAAAACATGAAAGAAATATTCTGCAGATAGTGGTATCCGCTCCCCTGCGATAGCAGGTGTCAGTAACAAAAATAAATCAAATAAGTCCTGAAAATGTAAAATCACATGAACCAGTAACTGGCGGGTAAAGCACATTGAGAGACCCAAGGATGGGGGGCCTAGACAGACCCAATACAGCCATTAGGAGCATAAAATCATGGTGTCAGCAGACGAGATTGTTGGAGTGAACGCCGGGCTTTAGGAGATTTAGCACGGTGTATCCTGGACCCTGCCAGGCAGGAGGATAAATCAGGTAGAGATGCCAAGTCCGGCGTTGGGAGCCATGAAGGTATGTCCAGAGGAGTAATGTTAAGCTGGTTCCAGACGTTAGGCAAATCAGCAGGGGTCTGAACAATAATACGTTTTCCTTTATGCTGTATGGAGAGGCCAAATGGATAAAGCCAGGAGTAGGCCACATTTAGTTCTCTAAGCGTCTCTAGCAGAGGTTTGAGCTGTCGCCGTTTAAAAAGAGTGGAAGGGGCGAGGTCCTGGTATAAGGACAAAGTGTCAGAATCATGAGTAAAGTCCTTCTTAGCCCGAGCAGCCGACAAAATATCTTGCGTGTCTAGGAAGGATAGCAAGCCACAAATGACATCACGAGGTGGATCCCCCTCTCTAGGTTTAGGCCTCAGGGCTCTATGCACACGCTCAATCACAACTGATGCAGCCCTATCAGGGCCCAGTAACAAAGTAAATATGGCGGAGGCTCTATCTTTCAGGTCTCCTGGGGCACAGTCTTCACTAATCCCCTTAATCCTTATGTTTTTGCGTCTGGACCGGTTCTCCTGGTCCTCCAGGAGAATCAGTGCTCTATCAATCTGGGCTTTCTGAGACGCCAGCGTGGCCGCCACAATGGTGGCATGATCAGTTAATGCGACACAAGTGTCTTCTACCACCTCCACTTTCTGGCCCAGGGATGTCAGCTTGGCCTTAATATCGGCTAAGTCAGCCCTTACCGGTTCCAGGGCCTGCATGATGACATTCCGCAATAGTCGTTCAGACACCGTGGCCGACACTCCTGCACCTCCGCTATCCTCCTCCTCCCCTCCACTCTCGCCTCCCTCATCAGCGTCTGGAGCGGGAATCGTCTTGTTCGCGCCTCCCGGCGCCATCTTGGAAAGCAGGCCGCGGCTATGTGGGCTCCGTTTACGGAGGAATTTCTGAAGGTCTGATTGCTGGCGGGCCAATTTGGGGGTACTGGGCGGGTCACCCCCTCTGTCTCTCCCAATCTTCACCATTTCAGCCGTGGTTCAGCTAGGTGGGAACCGACAAAGCACCTAAATGTAGCGGAGCTACAGGCTCATGCGTCCGCTACGCTCGGCAGTCAAGCTCCGCCCCCCAATTTCCCATAAAACATTTGTCTAATCTTCTCATACAAAACCTATCTCCAGAAGGTAATTACTCACAATCCAGTGCCTCACTTTAAGATATAGCAGTACAATACTTCATTTGCCCTCAGGACACTATCAGCACAATAGGGCTTTTGGGACATAAATAAGACACTCTGTAGTCTGAGCGGTCCAGCCATTGTTCTCTTTGTCTCCACTGTAAGATTAAACAGTGTCTTATCATGGACGCAGCTGGCTGTCTCTCCCCAAACTTGTCAAACCTGTATTCAGACTTATTTATACAATCTTAAGTAAATTCAGTTCTCTACAACTTCTAAACACTCCAGAATTACAAACAATTCATTAAATGCTCTCTCTCTCTCTCTCTCTCTCTCTCTCTCTCTCTCTCTCTCTCTCTCTCTCTCTCTCTCTCTCTCTCTCTCTCTCTCTCTCTCTATATATACAGTCCTATGAAAAAGTTTGGGCACCCCTATTAATCTTAATCATTTTTTGTTCTAAATATTTTGGTGTTTGCAGCAGCCATTTCAGTTTGATATATCTAATAACTGATGGACACAGTAATATTTCAGGATTGAAATGAGGTTTATTGTACTAACAGAAAATGTGCAATATGCATTTAACCAAAATTTGACCGGTGCAAAAGTATGGGCACCCTTATCATTTTATTGATTTGAATTCCCCTAACTACTTTTTACTGACTTACTGAAGCACAAAATTGGTTTTGTAACCTCAGTAAGCTTTGAACTTCATAGCCAAATGTATCCAATCATAAGAAAAGGTATTTAAGGTGGCCAATTGCAAGTTGATCTCCTATTTGAATCTCCTCTGAAGAGTGGCATCATGGGCTACTCAAAACAACTCTCAAATGATCTGAAAACAAAGATTGTTCAACATAGTTGTTCAGGGGAAGGATACAAAACGTTGTCTCAGAGATTTAACCTGTCAGTTTCCACTGTGAGGAACATAGTAAGGAAATGGAAGACCACAGGGACAGTTCTTGTTAAGCCCAGAAGTGGCAGGCCAAGAAAAATATCAGAAAGGCAGAGAAGAAGAATGGTGAGAACAGTCAAGGACAATCCACAGACCACCTCCAAAGAGCTGCAGCATCATCTTGCTGCAGATGGTGTTACTGTGCATCGGTCAACTATACAGCGCACTTTGCACAAATAGAAGCTGTATGGGAGAGTGATGAGAAAGAAGCCGTTTCTGCACGTACGCCACAAATAGAGTTGCCTGAGGTATGAAAAAGCACATTTGGACAAGGCAGCTTCATTTTGGAAACAAAAATTGAGTTGTTTGGTTATAAAAAAAAAAGGCGTTATGCATGGTGTCCAAAAAGAAACAGCATTCCAAGAAAAACACATGCTACCCACTGTAAAATTTGGTGGAGGTTCCATCATGCTTTGGGGCTGTGTGGCCAATGCCGGCATCGGGAATCTTGTTAAAGTTGAGAGTCGCATGGATTCCACTCAGTATCAGCAGATTCTTGAGAATAATGTTCAAGAATCAGTGACGAAGTTGAAGTTACGCCGGGGATGGATATTTCAGCAAGACAATGATCCAAAACACCGCTCCAAATCAACTCAGGCATTCATGCAGAGGAACAATTACAATGTTCTGGAATGGCCATCCCAGTCCCCAGACCTGAATATCATTGAACATCTGTGGGATGATTTGAAGCGGGCTGTCCATGCTCGGCGACCATCTAACTTAACTGAACTTGAATTGTTTGTCCAAAATACCTTTATCCAGGATCCAGGAACTGATTAAAAGCTACAGGAAGCGACTAGAGGCTGTTATCTTTGCAAAAGGAGGATCTACTAAATATTAATGTCACTTTTCTGTTGAGGTGCCCATACTTTTGCACCGGTCACATTTTGGTTTAATGCATATTGCACATTTTCTGTTAGTACAATAAACCTCATTTCAATCCTGAAATATTACTGTGTCCATCAGTTATTAGATATATCAAACTGAAATGGCTGCTGCAAACACCAAAATATTTAGAACTAAAAATGATTAAGATTAAGAGGGGTGCCCAAACTTTTTCATAGGACTGTATATATATATATATATATATATATATATATATATATATATATATACACTCACTGGCCACTTTATTAGGTACACCATGCTAGTAACGGGTTGGACCCCCTTTTGCCTTCAGAACTGCCTCAATTCTTCGTGGCATAGATACAACAAGGTGCTGGAAGCATTCCTCAGAGATTTTGGTCCATATTGACATGATGGCATCACACAGTTGCTGCAGATTTGTCGGCTGCACATCCATGATGCGAATCTCCCGTTCCACCACATCCCAAAGATGCTCCTCTATTGGATTGAGATCTGGTGACTGTGGAGGCCATTGGAGTACAGTGAACTCATTGTCATGTTCAAGAAACCAGTCTGAGATGATTCCAGCTTTATGACATGGCATTGCATTATCCTGCTGAAAGTAGCCATCAGATGTTGGGTACATTGTGGTCATAAAGGGATGGACATGGTCAGCAACAATACTCAGGTAGGCTTTGGCGTTGCAACGATGCTCAATTGGTACCAAGGGGCCCAAAGAGTGCCAAGAAAATATTCCCCACACCATGACACCACCACCACCAGCCTGAACCGTTACCGATACAAGGCAGGATGAATCCATGCTTTCATGTTGTTGACGCCAAATTCTGACCCTGCCATCCGAATGTCGCAGCAGAAATCGAGACTCATCAGACCAGGCAACGTTTTTCCAATCTTCAATTCTCCAATTTCGATGAGCTTGTGCAAATTGTAGCCTCAGTTTCCTGTTCTTAGCTGAAAGGAGTGGCACCCGGTGTGGTCTTCTGCTGCTGTAGCCCATCTGTAGCCTCAAAGTTGGACGTACTGTGCGGCGTTCAGAGATGCTCTTCTGGCTACCTTGGTTGTAACGGGTGGCTATTTGAGTCACTGTTGCCTTTCTATCAGCTCGAACCAGTCTAGCCATTCTCCTCTGACCTCTGGCATCAACAACGCATTTCCGCCCACAGAACTGCCGCTCACTGGATGTTTTTTCTTTTTCGGACCATTCTCTGTAAACCCTAGAGATGGTTGTGCGTGAAAATCCCAGTAGATCAGCAGTTTCTGAAATACTCAGACCAGCCCTTCTGGCACCAACAACCATGCCACGTTCAAAGGCACTCAAATCACCTTTCTTCCCCCCCATACTGATGCTCGGTTTGAACTGCAGGAGATTGTCTTGACCATGTCTACATGCCTAAATGCACTGAGTTGCCGCCATGTGATTGGCTGATTAGAAATTAAGTGTTAACGAGCAGTTGGACAGGTGTACCTAATAAAGTGGCCGGTGAGTGTATATATATATATATATATATATATATATATATATATATATATATATATCCTATTAATATTATAAATGTGAAAGTTTGTGAGTTTGTGGGTTTGTGTGTTTGGATGTTTGCATGTTCGGATGTTTGTTCCTCAATCAGGGAAAAACCGCTCCACCGATTTGGCTAAAATTTTCCACAAACATAGTTAATACACCCGATTGCACAATAGGCTACTTTTCGTCACAATAACGCACATACGTTTTTCCCAGGACCCACGCAAAAAGCCAACTCACATCACTATCTCTGCAATCTCACACACTTTGGACCATAGGAAGCCCTAAAACTTCACATTCCCCTCTACAGCCTCGCCCCTAACCCCACACAATCACATATACATATACTACCACTTTGCCCCTCACCTTACCGATACTCCAGGAGGCTCTCTTTAATGCTCCGGAGCAGCCATGTTTGCCGACCCCCACCGCTCTGACAATCCGCGACACCGCCCACCCATGTGAATACCCCTAGGCGGTCTAATAAATGCAAAAAAAAAAGTTTAAAAAAGTAAAAAAAATATTTTTTAAAAAAAGGATTAAAAATTCAAATCATCCCCCTTTCCCTAGAACACATATAAAAGTAGTTAAAAACTGTGAAACACATACATGTTAGATATCCCTGCGTCCGAAATCGCCCGCTCTACAAAGCTATACAAATATTTTTCCTGTTCGGTAAACACCGTAGCAGGAAAAATGGTCAAAAGTGCCAAACCGCCGTTTTTTCACTGTTTTGATTCTGATAAAAATTTGAATAAAAAGTGATCAAAGCAATAACATTTCCCGAAAATGGTAGAACTAAAAAGTACACCCGACCCCGCAAAAAAAGACGCCCTATACACCCCCGTACACGGACGTATAAAAAAGTTACGGCTGTCGGAATATGGCGACTTTTAAAAAAAAAATTTTTTAACACAGTTTTGGATTTTTTTTTAATGGGTCAAAATGTAAATAAAACCATATAAATTTGGTATCCCTGGAATCGTAACGAAACACAGAATACAGGGGACATGTCATTTTGGTTGCACAGTGAACGCCGTAAAACCAAAGCCTGTAAGAAAGTCGCAGAAAAGCATTTTTTCTTCAAATCCACCCCATTCTGAATTTTTTTCCCTGCTTCCCAGTACATTATATAGAATAAATAATGATGGCATCATGAAGAAAATTTTGTCCCAGGAAAAATTAAGACCTCATATGGCTCTGGGAGTGGAGAAATAAAAAAGTTATGGGGTTTAGAAGGAGGGGAGTCAAAAACGAAAATCAAAAAATGCCATCGGCGGGAAAGGGTTAACTTCAAATACTTCTGTCCCAAAGTCACTATGTAAAGTTTCTCACAACACCGTATATATAGCAGCTCAAATACAAAGTAACTTCAACACAAAAGTCTCACGTATTCTCTGAATTACAGCAAAAAACAAGATACAAAGTTACATTTCATATCCCATACCTTATACACAGTACGAAAACCTTACCCGCCCCTGTATATACCCACTGCTACAATCACCACAGACGAAGTCGCGGGTACCAGCTAGTGTATATATATATATATATATATATATATATATATATATATATATATCAGCAGAGAAGGCAGAGGCCTTAAATAAGAGATCAAATCTATCTCCCAATCACCATAACAAAAATTTATATACAAAAAAAAAAAAAAAAAAACCATCACAGAGCAGATATGTGAGTGACTTCTGATTTACTTAGACAGCTGTCTAGCACCTTATCACAAACAATGTCCCAGAAACACCACTTTAGTTTTGTAGAGCTGCAATTTATCTTTACCTGTGTGTACATGTTAGGGGCGTTCTGTGCCCCTTGTGGTAAGATACCTCACATGTATTGCCTACCCCTATGGTGCCTAATCCCATATCAGAAGGATCATCTGAATAAAAAAAATGACCAATAACAATGTACATGTACAAGTATTAGATAAAACTTTTTCACAAAATAATTCCCGATTGTTAACATTCATGGATTTATAGTATAAACCCATAACAAATATTTATATTACAAGTATAAAGCCCATGTGATATACTTGATACACACAAGCACCAATAAACACTGAGTACCTAGTACATGTACATGTTATATTAAATACATCTCATATTCACCAGAACACACATATATAGTTTCAACAATGGAAAGAACTTATGCCTCCCTTTCATATCTACTTATCACCACCCTCTGTGGGGTTATCAGCAGTCAGTATCTCCATCTGCTCGCTGTGGAAACTAAAAATGTAACAATACAGACATGGACAAACAGAGCATGTACATATAGCAAACACATGTAACACATATGGGCCCATTCACTTCCATAAATACATGCAAACTTCACACTTAAATCATAAAGAACTTGTCAAATTTTCATATATTTTGTACAGTGATATCACTTATTGTCTCAGGATGGCCAAATCTTATTCTTCTTTTCCTACAAATAACCACAGGGTTAGTTATAATTCCTGCACAACTGAATATTGAGGAAAAATTAACAAAACAAGTAATCAGATGCCTTCATCTTCTCATCAATGTGTATATCACTGAAAAATAAACATAATGATGATTATCTAAAATTTATGCCATTAATCCAATTCTAAAGACATTAAATATGATTTAAACAGCCAATACTGATACCAACATTACATGTTAATATTTCTGTGCAATTTGAATATTTCCATGGCAAACCCCACTCATCTAATTACCACAGATGTTCAGAACCTCTTACACTATATTTGAGGTTTGCCTTGAGGGCCGACTGACAGACTATTAACATTTTTTTTCTTTATTAGATTCCAATCAAAGTTTTTACCACTGTAACACATCACAATACTCTTACACAAGGCTTAAAAGTCAAATACTGTCATTGCTAAAAACAGCTTACACTATATAGTTACAAATTATTAAACCATATATTCATAATTGTCCATACATTATACCAGTGGTGTTACAATCTATCACTTAAAGCTGACCTCTTAACTACCTGCCTTGTCTCCCCCTCCCCCTACTTGCTGACTTCTACCGAAGCATGTATACTGTATACCTCTGCTGTGGATACAAAAGACACTGGGAGGTTAGGGAGGGGCCTGACATTCATTGTGAATTATCCTGACCTCAATCAGAGACAGGCAAGAGGCAGCTTCTGATCCTTTCGGCCATATTTGGTCTGATTTCTTGCATAAATGCTTCAACAATCATGGTGTTTTTCAAAGCATTATAGACCTGATTTCACCCAGAATCTACTACCTTGGTGAGTGGTCTGCCACAATATACTTCAGCGGACTCTCCCTATATCTTTATCTAGTTACCACTCCCATAGTGCTAACAACACAATGCAGACCACATTAACCCTTTAGCTGGACTGTGAGTGAGTGCTCACTATACATTTCCTTACACTAAGGAAAATATGCAAACACTTAATACCTTATTTCTGTAACCATTCCTTACTTAATTTTTATCCAACTATCCAACATCTTATCAGCAGTTTATTACCTCCTTTTCCAACTGTCCTTTCTTTAAACTATCTCTTGGGCTGATTTCCATACCGGCTGACTCTGCACTCATCCCATTCTGTTCTTCAATCAGAGCATATATTCCCCTTTGTAACTTATGCTCCTGTATCTGTTCTGCATGATCTAATCTCCATTGGTTCCCAAAATTTACTATCAAACAATCCTATCTTGGGGACACCTGCTCTTTTAAAAATCGTTTTTACTTTGGCGGAAACTTCTTTCCCTTCTCTCATCTCTATTAGTTCATATGGGGTGTACCATATCTTAGAGGATCCCTTCCCCATGTTAGCTGATGGCCAATCAGCTGTGAGCTTCCCACTCCTCTAGGGCAATTAAGACAATAGAGGATCACAGACTTTTCTCTTGGGTCACACAGATCCCCCAAACTTCACACAGATCTCCCCAGGATCACACAGATTTCTCCCTAGGGTCACACAGATTTCACACAGATTTCTTTGGGGGTCACACAGATTTATCTGGGGGTCACACAGATTTCTCCCCAGAGCCACACAGATTTCTCCCCAGGGTCACACAGATTTCACACAGATTTTTCTACGGCCACACAGATCGTTCTACGGCCACACAGACCTTTGATCTTTCCACAATTCTAGGGCCACACAGACCACTCACAGATTTTTCTTTTCTAGGGCCACACAGACCCATCACAGATTTTTCTTTTATAGGACCACACAGACCGCTCCCAGGTTTTTCTTTTCTAGGGCCACACAGACCGCTCCAAGGCCACACAGACCTCTATTTCTCTAGGGGAACTCTCAAACAGTTGAACTAATCTCTGATGTGCAAAATTCTGGTGTAGTGGTCAGGACAAAACCTCATTCGGTTTCCACAGACTCAACTTTTTGTCTGTGTCCCCTTACAAAAACACACCTGAATGTTTGCACGTACTTGCGCGGATTCTACTCAGTCCTTAGTGCTACTACTCAGTTCTCATTCGACCCTGACCGTCCAGGCACGGCTGGAGGCTAGTGTTCCTAAACAAGGACTTTTCAATCACTCAGTACTTTCGCAATTCTATGGATTAAGGATAGAGACTGACTTTCCCTCCTGTACCACCTTATACACTTTATAACAGATGTATCAATCAAATGACAGCACGGACAGTATACAAAGAATGAGATATTGCATTTCCCACCCCGCTACAACAACATACTCTTTAGGTTCTTTGCAAAAAGCTTGAGATATCTATATAAGGAACATATGTGTTTACCTCACACTCGGACAGGAAAACAAAAGTACTTAGAAACACAGATCAGATTTGTAAGAGAAAAGCTCTTACCTGCAGCGCTGATTTTGTTGGTTCTGTGGTTCCAGGAACTTCTGTAGTCACTGGTCGTCCGGGGAGCAAGCAAACCATCTCCTTATCTCTCAAGCTGTACGTTGGAAGCGCCAATTTCTGTTAGGGGCACAAGACCCCCAGAGCTATGTTGTTTTAGTGTTAAATTAAATAACAGGCCTGGATAGGCTATACCCATCCTTTAGCCTGGAGAATCAAAAAGAAACAGATGGTGGTGTATCAAAATGAATTCTTATTTATTGTTACAAAAGAGGTAGTTTTATACAGACACAGGCAGATTGGGACATAACTGGTCTTACAGGATTGGTCAAGGCCTAATGCAATATAGTCATTCTAGATGTATATCTCAAGGCTCGGTGCCGGTCTGGGAGCTAACATTTCAATAGACATCCTGTGTTCACATCCCCCCCCTTGGAGACAATTAGTGTTACCATTCCATTTTTTTATCACCTTAAAGAAGGGCTTCTCTTCTTTGATCTTTTGTTTAAAGTCTCAATAGCACAGCCCGTAGCGTCTCCATGTTAATTAGTCTAACCAATTCCTTTGTGAGACAAAACTACTTATGTTTGATAGGGACAAGATGGCTGACAAAAGGCAATATCACTGGAAGACAAGTAATCTGGGCCCCCACTTCATGTAATTTATCAAATATAATTTATAAACAATATTGTTAGCCCCCCCACAATACTGTATACTGAGCTGTGTATCTAATCCTATCCTGTGTGATACTATGTACTGAACTGTGTATCTAATCCTATCCTGTGTGATACTGTATACTGAGCTGTGTATCTAATCCTATCCTGTGTGATACTGTATACTGAGCTGTGTATCTAATCCTATCCTGTGTGATACTGTATACTGAACTGTGTATCTAATCCTATCCTGTGTGATACTGTATACTGAGATGTGTATCTAATCCTATCCTGTGTGACACTGTATACTGAGCTGTGTATCTAATCCTACCCTGTGTGATACTGTATACTGAGCTGTGTATCTAATCCTATCCTGTGTGATACTGTATAGTGAGCTGTGTATCTAATCCTATCCTGTGTGATGCTGTATACTGAGCTGTGTATCTAATCCTATCCTGTGTGATACTGTATACTGAGCTGTGTATCTAATCCTATCCTGTGTGATACAGCTGCTGATACATCTCTCACATCTCATCTTCTTATTCTTACAGTTTGGGTGATAATAATCTACCAGACACTTCCTGCACCCAGTTGGCCTTTGTAATAAGGAATAACCAGTCCCTGAAGAAACTTGGCCTGTCTGGTAACCGTATGTCTGGTCCTCACTTCAGTGACTTGGTGGCCGCTCTGTCCAGTCCAGCCTGCAGTATACAGGAATTACAGTGAGTAATGCTGTCTATGAAGCTACAGTATCTAATTGTATTGTGTGATACTGTGATATCTGTGGGAGGGGGTCAGGCATGTGGGTGGGGTCAGGTGGAGCGTGAGAGCAGGAGACAGCGGCGTTCTGTGGTCGTCCAGGGATCCCCGGTGTCTGCTTGTTCACAGTGCAGGCTGAGAGTTATCTCTGGACACTGGCAGGCTGAGGCTGTGGTAGCCCCGCCTGCCAGTGTCCGGAGATGACTCTCAGCCTGCGCTGTGAACAAGCAGTGGCGGATCCAGGGTTTGCGGGGCCCTGGGCAATTGACTTTGGTGGGGCCCTACTTACTGGGGGTCTTGCACTTCTAACCTGTACTTCCCAACTGTTGAAGACTATAAAGAGGGAACAAAACGTGCACAAATTAGGCCCCACCCACTTTTATGTTGACTCCACCCATTCTCATTCAATTTTCATGTGATTCCACACAGTATAATCCTCCTACAGTCACCCGTAAATTATATCTCCCCCCATTTTCATATACACCCTTCATCTACCCCTAGTTTCATGTCCCCCCCTCTCTCTGTCCCCAGTTTCATGCCATTCTCCCCCTTTATCTGCCCACAGTTTCATTTCCCCCCCGTCTCTGCCCCAGTGTCATGCCGTTCTCTCCCCTTCATCTGCCCCAGTGTCATGCTGTTCTCCCCCCCTTCATCTGCCCCAGTGTCATGCCATCCCCCCTTCATCTGCTTCAGTGTCATGCTGTTCTCCCCCTCTTCATCTGCCCCAGTGTCATGCCGTTCTCCCCCTCTTCATCTGCCCCAGTGTCATGCCGTTCTCCCCCTCCATCTGCCCCAGTGTCATGCCGTTCTCCCCCCCTTCATCTGCCCCAGTGTCATGCCGTTCTCCCCCCTTCATCTGCCCCAGTGTCATGCCGTTCTCCCCCTCCATCTGCCCCAGTGTCATGCCGTTCTCCCCCCCTTCATCTGCCCCAGTGTCATGCCATTCTCCCCCCTTCATCTGCCCCAGTGTCATGCCGTTCTCCCCCTTCATCTGCCCCAGTGTCATGCCGTTCTCCCCCCTTCATCTGCCCCAGTGTCATGCCATTCTCCCCCCTTCATCTGCCCCAGTGTCATGCTGTTCTCCCCCCCTCCATCTGCCCCAGTGTCATGCCGTTCTCCCCCCCTTCATCTGCCCCAGTGTCATGCCGTTCTCCCCCCTCCATCTGCCCCAGTGTCATGCCGTTCTCCCCCCTCCATCTGCCCCAGTGTCATGCTGTTCTCTCCCCCTCTATCTGCCCCAGTGTCATGCCATTCTCCCCCCTTCATCTGCCCCAGTGCCATGCCGTTCTCCCCCTCCATCTGCCCCAGTGTCATGCTGTTCTCCCTCCCTTCATCTGCCCCAGTGTCATGCCGTTCACACACACACACACACACACTCACCATTCCTCGTTCCCCCGCAGCTCTCTCCCTCATACACATATTGTAGCCGCGATGTGATGACGTCATCACATCGCGGCTACAAATGCCGGAGCTCAGCGTTAAAGCAGGAGCTGAGCTGTGACAGCTTCTGCTTTAAACGCCTATGTTGTCAGCTCATTGGCGTCCTACCGCCGATGAGCTGAATACATAGGCGTTTAAAGCAGGAGCTGTCAGCTCCTGCTTTAATACTGAGCTCAGTTGGAAACGGGACATGCCGACCGGGACCATTTTGTTAGGTCCCGGCCGCGCCGCGGGGCCCCGCTAAGCGCGGGGCCCCGGGTAGTTGCCCAGCTCGCCCGGCCCTGGATCCACCCCTGTGAACAAGCAGCACCCCGGCTCCCTCCATTCCTAAGAGCAGGGAGCGCGTCATTTCCTGGAGCTGCTGCTGCCCGGCCTGCAAGTGTCCTTAGTGCTTGTTCACACCGCAGGCTGAGAGTCGACTCTCAGCCTGCACTGTGAACAAGCAGACACCGTGGGATCCCTGGCTGCATCCCGCGATCGACCCATACATCCTTTGCAATTGACCGATAGATCGTGATCGACGTATTGGGCACCCCTGCTGTATACTGAGCTGTCTGTAATATTACACTCAGTGGCCAAAAGTCACGGGCAGGCGTGTCCCAGTACCGGTTGTGTCGGATATGACACTCAAACAGTGACGCGATGCGGCCTATGGCACTAGTGTCGCGGGATATATCAGCAGTCTGATGCAGACAAGTGTCTTGTAAACATGGCAACACATCGCGAGTTAAGTGACTTTGAATGTGGGATGATAATCAGTGTAAGACGCATGGGGCATAGCATTTTCGAGATTACACAGGAATTTGGGTTTCCGAGATCAACAGTGACTCGGGTGGACCTGCAATACTGCAGAGACAACATTGGCAGCCGAGTAAACCAGTGCACTGGTCGACCATGAGTGTTGGATGAGCAGATGTCACGTCACCTCCGCAGAGTCGTACGGGGCTCTCGACTGTCTACTGTGAGTCAAATTGCCACCGATTTCCACCAGGACTGTACGCCGAGAACTGTCTTCAACAACAGGCTTCGACAGTCGATGCCCGAACCATGTCCCTTTGCTGATGCTGCTACACAGAGCTTGAAGACTGACATGGGCCTGCGACCATTGTCATTGGACCATAGAACAGTGGTGGCATGTGGCATGGTCTGATGAATCACAGTTCCAGTTGTACAGAGCAGTTGAGCGTGTGAGAGTGTGGCGTATGCGCAATAAAGCCAGGGATCCTGCATGCCAACAGGGACATATCCAGGCGGGAGGTGGCTCTGACATTGTCTATGTCATGTTCACATGGTAGCAATTGGTCCCCATTGTCTGGGTGCAGGGATAAATGCCTGGTGCTCAATACGTGAAATTTATGGCAGACCATCTGCACCCCTTTCTGGTGTTGGAGTTCCCTGCTGGGGATGCTGTGTACCAACAGGACAATGCAACATGTAATCGCTCGTTGGTGACACAGGACTGGCTTAATGAACACACCAGTGACCTCACGGCCCTCGATTGGCCTGCTCGCTCACCCGATCTCAGCCCCATAGAGAATTTATGGGATGCTGTGGATACTAGCATTCCCTCCATGGACCCAGCGCCAACTACACAGGACCAATTGTGGGCTGCAGTGCAGACTGCAGGGGTCAATATGCCTCCAGAACTCTTTCAACACCTCGTGGAGTCCAGGCCTCGTCGTATTGCTGCAGTTATCAGGGCTCACGGAGGGGCGAGCCCCTATTAATGGCACATCTGGTACCTTCCCATGGCTTTTGGCCACTAAGTGTATGTATTGTATTGTCTGCTGAGCTGTGTATCTAATCCTATACTGTATACTGAGCCGTGTATCTAATCCTATCATGTGTGATACAGCTGCTGATACATCACTCACACCTCCTCTTCTTATTCTTACAGTTTGGGCAGTAATAATCTACCAGACACTTCCTGCACCCAATTGGCCTCTGTAATAAGGAATAACCAGTCCCTGAAGGTAATTCACCTGTATAGCAATCGTCTGTCCGGTCCTCACTTCAGTGACTTGATTGCCGCTCTGTCCAGTCCAGCCTGCAGGATAGAGGAATTACAGTGAGTATAAGAGATATGTACAGTTGGTGACTGCTATATGGGGGTGGTTTGGGGTATAACAGTCCGTGGAGTCTCATCTTCCTCTTCGTTGGTGACCGCTATATGGGGAGGTGGGGGTGGGGCAGGTGTATTGGGATAAATATAACAGTCCATGGAGTCTCATCTTCCTCTGGTTTGGTGACAGCTGGACACGTATTGGGCAGCGATCTCCACAGTGGCCTCTTCTTCTCCCAGTAGGATGTAGAGTTTCCTCTTCTCGTCTGCAGATATAAAGTCTGGGATGTGGGCAGAAAGTCTTTGGTAATAGACAGCCCTCGCAGCTGAGTATTTGGTGCAGTGTAGCAGGAAGTGGGTCTCGTCTTCTGGGACCCCCTGGTCACAGTGCTGGCACAGTCTATTCTCCCGTGGCTTGTACGTCTGCCTGTATCGCCCCATCTCTATCTCCAGGTTGTGGGCGCTCAGTCTGTACAGGCTCAGGGTCTGTCTGTGTTTGGGGTGGGATATTCTCTCCAGGTAGGTGGCCATGGTGCAGTCTCTTTGCAGTGACTGGTACACAGTGAGTTTCTTGGAGTTATTTATTGCGCTTCTCCATTCCTTGATGTACCGCTCTTTGTCTCTCTCAATGACTCCTTTTATTTGAGCCTTGTTCAGGGCATGTTGGGGGTTTTGGCTTGGCAGATGGCTGATGCTTGGTTGGGGGGTATCAGTTTTTCTCGGGGCTCTGTGGCTCAGCCAGGCTTGGTGGTAGTAAGAGCCAGGACTGCTGCCCTGTATGTGAGTCCAGAATGATAGCGCCCTCTTCTGCATAGTGAGCCATAGGGGGAGTCTGCCTAGCTCTGCCCTGCATCCCATGTTGGAGGTGCTGCGGTGGACATGGAGGAGGTACTTGCAGAACTCCAGGTGGAAGTTCTCTGTTTACGCTGGAATCCCACTTTGACTGGTCTGGGTAGGTGGCTGGGCCCCAAACCTCACTGCCATAGAGAAGGATCGGGGTGATGACTGCATCAAATATCTTCAGCCAGACCCTCACCGGTGGTTTGAGGTGGTACAGCTGTCTTCTGATGACGTAGAAGGTTATGCAGGCTTTTGCTTTCAGGGTTTCTATTGCTGCTTTGAAGCTTCCTGATTGGCTGAGCTCCAGCCCCAGGTAGGTGTAGCTGTTGGTTTTCTCCAGTGTGGAGCCGTTCAGTGTGAATTGTGGGGTGGGGGGCTTTGTTGTGGCCCTTCTTCTGAAATACCATGACTTTGGTCTTCTTCTGGTTGATGGGTAGGGCCCATGTGGTGCTGAATTTTTCCAGCACTGACAGGCTTTCTTGGAGGTCTTTCTCGGTGGGGGCCAGGAGTAGGAGGTCATCGGCATACAGCAGGAACTTCACCTCTTGGTCGTTCAGGGTGAGGCCTGGAGTTGGTGAGGCCTCCAGGGCTGTAGCCAGTTCATTGATGTAGATGTTGAAGAGCGTTGGGTTGAGGCTACAGCCTTGTCTGACCCCTCGGGCCTGTTGGAAGTATGCTGTCCTTTTCCCATTCACCTTCGCACTGCACTGGTTTCCGGTGTAGGAGCTATTGATGACATCATACGTTCTTCCTCCTATTACACTCTCCACGAGTTTTAGAAGTAGGCCTGGGTGCCATACTGAGTCGAACGCCTTCTTAAAGTCTACGAAGCAGGCGAATATCTTGCCTCTTCTGGTGTTGTGGACGTGCGTCTTGATGAGGCTGTGCAGGGTGTAGATATGGTCTGTGGTGCGGTGGTTTGGCATGAACCCTGCTTGGCTCTTGCTGAGGACCCCGTGTTGTGTGAGGAAGGTGAGGATTCTGTTATTGATGATGCTGTTGAACAGTTTCCCCAGCGTGCTGCTGACGCAGATCCCTCTGTAGTTGTTGGGGTCATATTGGTCCCCATTCTTGTAGATGGGGGTTATGAGGCCTTTGTTCCAGTCTTCGGGGAAGTGTCCAGCATTGAGCACGAGGGTGAATAGCTTTGCCAGTGCCGCGTGTATTGCTGGAGGGCTGTATTTGATCATCTCTGGTAGGATGCCGTCAGGGCCGCTGGCCTTTTTGCCTTTCAGCAGGGCAATTCTTTCCTGTATATCTTTTATGGTGATTGGCGAGTCCAGAGGGTTCTGGAAGTCTTTGATGACTTTCTCCATGTCCCTCAGTTTGGTGATTATCTGTTGCTGTTCTGGAGTTAGGTCTTTTTCTGGGATGTTTTTGTAGAGACCTCTGAAGTAGTTGAGCCAGATATTGCCATTTTGGATGTGGAGAGAGTTGTTCTTGGGCTTTGTGCCCATGTGGTGCCAGGTCTCCCAGAATGAGCTGTCCTGGAGGGAGTCCTTGAGTTGCTCTATTTTGTGGGAGAGGTACCTCTGTTTCTTCTCTCTGAGGATGCCTTTGTATTGCTTGCATAGATTGTTGTAGGCGTCCCTCGTCTCTCTGTTGTTGGGGTCTCTGTGTTTCTGGTTGGAGGCTGCCCTTAGAGACCGGTGTGGAGCCTTGCAGTTGCTGTCAAACCATTTGTGAGACTGTTTGTTAGTCGGTCTCTTGGGCTTTGTCTGTTTCAGGCCTGCTAGTTGTGTACAGGATGTTATTGAAGTCCTTCACTGCTCGGGTGACCCCTTGTTGGTTTGGCTGGCAGGAGCTCATATAGTAGTTTGTGAGCAGTTCCTTGATTTTGGGTCAGTTAGCCGCATTGGTGTATTCGGTGGCCCGGTGACTGGCCCATTTAAAGGATGGTGGTAGGTTGTAGAGACCAATCTGGTGGGGCTGCTGTGTGAGTGGCTTGTCAGTGGATCTCATGTACAGCAGGATCTGGTTGTGGTCTGACAGGTGTGTCTCAGGGGTGACTATGAGAGCATCTATGTCTGCTGGGTCTGCGTCTGTGATGACATAATCCACCACGCTGTTGCCCACGTGGGAGTTTAGTGTGAAGCATCCCTGAGAGTCCCCTCTGGTACGCCCGTTCATTATGTACAGTCCCAGACTCCGGCACAGGTTCAGCAGCTGTCTCCCGCTCTTGTTGACAACTATGTCATAGCTATTTCTTCTTCTTTGTGCAGACTCCAGGTGGTGGACCTCACCTACTGGGATGTGCAGGTTTCCATCAGAGGACAGGAAGTCTTTCTCTGTGCCAGTCCTGGCGTTTAGGTCGCCGCAGATCAGCACTCTGCCTTGGGACTGGAACTGGGCAGATTCCCTTTGTAGGACCTCATAGATGTCTGAGTTGTGGTAGGGGGACTCTGATGGGGGGATGTATACTGCACAGAGAAAGATGTCATGTTGGCCATTGAGGATGGAGTTGCTTATTTTTATCCACATGTGGTTGTCTCCGAGTTTAATGGCTTTCACATGTTCTTTAAGCTCCTCCTTGAACCATATTAGTATGCCTCCTGAGTGGCGGCCTAGTTTGATAGTCTTGCTTTTCCGGGCAGCGACAGAGAATTCCTTGTAGCCCATGGGTGTTAGGGATTAATCTTCTGCCCGGGTTCATGTCTCTAGGAGGATTTGGATGTCAATATTTTTTAGTCTGTCTATAAAGTCTGGATCGTTTGGTTTGGATCCAAAGGCTGAGACGTTCAGCCCTTGGATATTCCAGCTACTGATAGTCAGTGGTGTCATCTTTGGTGGGTATACCTTGTAATGAGCTGTCCTGCAGAGGACGGGCTGGGTTCCTGACTGGTGGCTATGTTGTGGATCCCAGTCTGGATCAGTGTGTTGCACAGGGTGCTGAACATGGTTCTTATCTCCTCCATGTCTGTGCTCTGCCTTGTTCTGTATGGCACAGGTGGCTTCCGCCATGGTTTATAGTAGTCCCCATTTCCAGTTTTTTGGGGGACATGTTGTGTTTGAGATATTTTCCAGCCAGGCCACTTCACCATGGGTCTTTGTCTTATATGTTGAGGGGGGTATGGTGTTTGGGTCTTTCTTCTGGCAAGTGACTTCTCCACAGGTTTTTGTCTTGTATGAGGTATGGGCCAGGGGTCTCTGTTGAGCACTATGTCTTTAAGTTCTTTGGCCAGGAGACTGACTCCCTGTTTGTTTAGGTGTTTGTCATCATATAGGTGACGCTTGTCTATGGAGGGGTGTTGTGCCAGGGTGATGCCTAATGTTGATCCGATTTTGGATGCCAGCTCTGTATTGATATCTCTGATGATGTCTTCAGAGATGTCTTTTCATGGGAGCAGAGATGACAGGATGATCGGTGTCTGTATACAGGCAGACGACTCTCCTGTGTTAGTTTGTATATAGGTAGAGGTGTCTGTCTTCTGTCTGTGGGTTTGTGCCAGTCTCTTAATCTTTGGAAAGGCATCTTCAAACTGCTGTAGTTTGACTTCTCTGCCCTTTATTGTAATATTACCAGTATTGTATACGGTTATAGTGAGTATCACGTCATCATCATTTTGTGGGTCTTTTACTCTAATTCGTCTGCCTGTGCTGTTGTTCCCTTTTGTAATTTTCTTATAGCGGGTGGACAGAGCAGTGTGCCAGGCAGATAGATGCTTAGTATAGAATATTAAATTGGTTCTTCTCCTGGTCTCTCCATTAAGAGAGTAATCAGCAAACAAGACCTCTGGATGTTCCCTGAGTGTGGCATGTTTTATGGCTTTCTGTTCATTGAAGCTTAGGCTGTTAGGATATACAATCTCCAGGGTGCCGGACCCCCTGCTGTGCAAGAATGCAGACCCCAGCTCTGTCTTATTAAGGGCTGTAGTATTGCGACATACTTCTAAATTTTGGATATCCATATTGTAGTTTCACAAGATTCCCAGATTCTTAGGGTGTTCTCAATTTTCTTATTTCTGCTGGAGTCTAGAGGGATAATCTACTTGGTTTGAGGAGTTAGCCGGATGGCCCTACCTTTAGATGATCTGCTCTGGTGTGGGATTGTGTGGTCAGATGTGATGCTCTATACCAGGGGTAGGGAACCTTTGGCTCTCCAGCTGCTGTGAAACTACAACTCCTAGCATGCTCCATTCACTTCCATGGGAGTTCCCAGAACACCAGAGCCAGTATGCATGCTGGGAGTTGTAGTTTTGCAACAGCTGGAGAGCTGTACGTTCCCTACCCCTGCTCTATACTGAGCTGTGTATCTAATCCTATCATGTGTGATACTGAATACTGATACATCATTATTATTGTTTATTTATATAGCACCATTAATTCCATGGTGCTTTACATTTGGGGGTTACATACAGTACACAAAATACACAAGCAGATGTGACACTAACAATGACTGACTGGCACAGTGGGGTAGAGGGCCCTGACCACAAGGACTTACAATCTATGAAGGGAGAGGGATAGAGACAGAAGGAGAGGGGGAGACTGTACAGATGGCGGTGCGGTGATAGTGTTATTGGAGGTTGTAGGCCTTCCTGAATAGGGGAGTCTTCAGGGTCTTCTTGAAGCCTGTGATTGTGGGGGTCAGTCTTATGTGTCTTGGTAAGGAGTTTCAGAGTATGGGGGATGCACAGGAGAATTCTTGGAGACGGTTGTGTGAGGAGCGGATGAGAGCAGAGCGGAGTAGGAGGTCATTGGAGGATCTGAGGTTACGTGTGGGCGGGTAGATTAGTTCAGAGATATATGGAGGGGCCAGATTGTGGATGGCTTTGTATGTTAATATTAGTAACGTGAACTCAATTCGCTGGGCTATAAGTAGCCAGTGGAGGGACTGGCAGAGGGGAGCAGCACAGTTTAGGGTGGACTGGAGGGGGCGAGGGTGTTTGCTGGGAGTCCATGGAAAAAGGTGTTGCAGTAGTCTAAGCAGGAGATTATGAGGCCATGGACTTAGCAGTTTTAGGGGTGAGGAAGGAGCGGATTTGGTGGATGTTCTTGAGCTGGAGGCGGCAGGAAGTGTTGAGGGTTTGAACGTGCAACTTGAAGGATAGGTCGGAGTCTAGGGTTATCCCAAAGTATCGGACCTGTGGGACAGGAGTAATTGTGGTTCCATTAACTTTGATACATGGGTCAGGTGGATGGGCCATATGGGGTGGAGCAAAAGTGATGAACTCCGTTTTCTCCATATTGAGTTTGAGAAAGTGGAAGAAGAGGAAGGAGGCTACGGCCGCTAAGCAATCTGGAACTCTGGCCAGCAGGGAGGTAATGTCTGGTCCAGAGATGTAGATTTGGGTGTCATCGGCATAGCAATGGTATTGAAAATCATGAGATTCTATGAGTTGATCCAGGCCAAGGGTGTAGATAGAGAACAGGAGGGGTCCTAGGACAGAGCCTTGGGGAACACCTACGGAGAGAGGGCGAGGTGAGGAGGTGGCGTGTGAGAGGGAGACGCTGAATGTGCGGTCGGTGAGATATGAGGAGATCCAAGAAAGGGCCAGGTCTGAGATACCAAGGGATGAGAGAATTTCTAACAGGAGGGAGTGGTCAACTGTGTCAAAGGCAGAGGAGAGGTCAAGGAGGAGGAAGATGGAGGAGAGGACAAGGAGAAGGAGGAGAGAGTAATGGCGCTTGGCTTTGGCGGTTAAGAGATGATTAGTGACTTTGGTTGGGGCAGTTTCAGTGGAGTGAACATCACTCACATCTCATCTTCTTATTCTAACAGTTTGGATGGTAATCTTCTACCAGACACTTCCTGCAACCAGTTGGCCTATGGAATAAGGAATAACCAGTCCCTGAAGAGACTTGACCTGTCCTATAACAATCTGTCTGGTCCTCACTTCAGTGACTTGATGGCCGCTCTGTCCAGTCCAGCCTGCAGGATACAGGAATTACAGTGAGTATAAGAGATGTGTACAGGAGGAGACATGTGGGGACAAGTTATACAGGGATTATATTCTATTTTATGTTCCTCCGCACCATTTTTATGTCTATGAGATAAACTGCTGACTGCACCTTCATATGTGACGTCTCTACTGAGCTGTGTATCTAATCCTATCCTGTGTGATACTGTATACTGAGCTGTGTATCTAATCCTATCCTGTGTGATACTGTATACTGAGCTGTGTATCTAATCCTATCCTGTGTGATACTGTATACTGAGCTGTGTATCTAATCCTATCCTGTGTGATACTGTATACTGAGCTGTGTATCTAATCCTATCCTGTGTGATACTGTATACTGAGCTGTGTATCTAATCCTATCCTGTGTGATACTGTATACTGAGCTGCGTATCTAATCCTATCCTGTGTGATACTGTATACTGAGCTGCGTATCTAATCCTATCCTGTGTGATACAGTATACTGAGCTGCGTATCTAATCCTATCCTGTGTGATACTGTATACTGAGCTGCGTATCTAATCCTATCCTGTGTGATACTGTATACTGAGCTGCGTATCTAATCCTATCCTGTGTGATACTGTATACTGAGCTGCGTATCTAATCCTATCCTGTGTGATACTGTATACTGAGCTGTGTATCTAATCCTATCCTGTGTGATACTGTATACTGAGCTGTGTATCTAATCCTATCCTGTGTGATACTGTATACTGAGCTGTGTATCTAATCCTATCCTGTGTGATACTGTATACTGAGATGTGTATCTAATCCTATCCTGTGTGATACTGTATACTGAGCTGTATCTAATCCTATCCTGTGTGATACTGTATACTGAGCTGTATCTAATCCTATCCTGTGTGATACTGTATACTGAGCTGTGTATCTAATCCTATCCTGTGTGATACAGTATACTGAGCTGTGTATCTAATCCTATCCTGTGTGATACTGTATAGTGAGCTGTGTATCTAATCCTATCCTGTGTGATACTGTATACTGAGCTGTGTATCTAATCCTATCCTGTGTGATACTGTATACTGAGCTGTGTATCTAATCCTATCCTGTGTGATACTGTATACTGAGCTGTGTATCTAATCCTATCCTGTGTGATACTGTATACTGAGCTGTGTATCTAATCCTATCCTGTGTGATACTGTATACTGAGCTGTGTATCTAATCCTATCCTGTGTGATACTGTATACTGAGCTGTGTATCTAATCCTATCCTGTGTGATACTGTATACTGAGCTGTGTATCTAATCCTATCCTGTGTGATACTGTATACTGAGATGTGTATCTAATCCTATCCTGTGTGATACTGTATACTGAGCTGTATCTAATCCTATCCTGTGTGATACTGTATACTGAGCTGTATCTAATCCTATCCTGTGTGATACTGTATACTGAGCTGTGTATCTAATCCTATCCTGTGTGATACAGTATACTGAGCTGTGTATCTAATCCTATCCTGTGTGATACTGTATAGTGAGCTGTGTATCTAATCCTATCATATGTGAGACAGTCTGCTGATACATCACTCACATCTCCTATTATTATAGTTTGTCTAGTAATAATCTACCAGACACTTCCTGCACCCAGTTGGCTTCTGGAATAAGGAATAACCAGTCCATGAAGATACTTGACCTGTCTGGTAACCGTCTGTCCGGTCCTCACTTCAGTGACTTGATGGCCGCTCTGTCCAGTCCAGACTGCAGGATACAGGAATTACAGTGAGTATAGGATATGTGACATCTCTGCTGAGCTGTGTATCTAATTCCATCATGTGTGATACAGATTGCATCTTCATATATGTCTCTACTAATGTCTGACTTGTCACTCCTCTCTGTGTCACCATGAGGACATAGTAGATGAGGTTCGATGAAGACAACAGTCCAACAAGTTCAACCTAACCCTACAGTCCCCTAAAGTGTTGATCCAGAGGAAGGCAAAAAAAACCATGAGGATTATGCCAATTTTTCCATTTCGGGGAAAAAAAAATTCCTTCCCGAATCCAATCTGGCAGTCAGTATAAATCAATCAGTATAAATCAACATGTCCTTAACAAAATCTAGACTCCATAACGCATAATATCTTTCTGTGCGAGAAAGACATCCAGGCCCTCTCTGAACTTACGCAATGAATCCACCATCACCCATTTCTTGGTGCTGTGACTTCCATAACCTCGCTGTTCTTACTGTAATCAATCCCCTTCTATGTTGCTGGTGAAACTTTCTCTCCTCCAGAGAGGATGTCCCCTTGTCACTAGTCTAGGAGTAGAGGATAACTCCATGTCACTGGTCTAGGTGTAGAGGACATCCTCTTTTCACTGGTGTAGGTGTAGATGATGTCCTCTTGTCAATGTCACTGGTCTAGGTGTAGAGGACACCCCTTGTCACTGGTGTATATGGTGTCCCTTTTTCCCTGGCTTAGGTGTAGAGGATGTCCCTTTCTTACTGTCACTGGTCCAGGTATAGAGGATATCACCTTGTCATTGGTCTAGGTGTAGAGGATGTCCCCATGTCACTGTCATCGGTCTAGGTGTAGAGGACGTCCCCTTGTCACTGTCACCAGACTAGGTGTAGAGGACATCCTCTTGTCACTGTCTCCGGTCTAGGTGTAGAGGATGTCCCCTTGTCACTGTCACCAGACTAGGTGTAGAGGACATCCTCTTGTCACTGTCTCCGGTCTAGGTGTAGAGGATGTCCCCTTGTCACTGTCACCGGTCTAGGTGTAGAGGACGTCCCCTTGTCACTGTCACCGGTCTAGGTGTAGAGGACGTCCCCTTGTCACTGTCACCGGTCTAGGTGTAGAGGACGTCCCCTTGTCACTGTCACCGATCTAGGTGTAGAGGACGTCCCCTTGTCACTGTCACCAGACTAGGCGTAGTGGACGTCCTCTTGTCACTGTCAGTAGCCTAGGAGTAAAAAGATCCTTAGAAAGTTTGTATTGTTCCTTGATGTATTTGTACATTGTTATTAGATCTCCTCATACACCTCTTTTTTCTAAACTTAATAGCACCAAGTTTGTTAATCTATCATTATACTCCAATCCACCCATTCCCCTAATCATTTTGGTCGCCATTTTCTGCCCTTTTTCTAATTTAGTTATGTCCTTGTATATTGGGGCCCAAAATTGTGCACAATAGTTTGTGTGGCTGTACCAGTGATTTGTATAGAGGTGTAACTATGTTCTTGTCGTGAGAATCTAGACCTCTTTTGATGCATAATTTTATTTGCCTTGGCAGCAGCTGCCTGGCACTGGTCACTAAAGGTAAAGCTTGCTGTCCACCAAAAATCTGAAGTCATTCGGCAGTCTTACCCAATAATTGACTATTAAGTACACTACTGTTCAAAAGTTTGAGGTCACCCAGACAATTTTGTGTTTTCCATGAAAACTCACACTTTTATTTATCAAATGAGCTACAAAATGAATAGAAGATCTCGTCCAGACACTGACAAGGTTAGAAATAAGAATTTTCTCCTTCACACTTTTCTCCATTTGCAGCAATTCTGGCCTTGCAGACCTTTGGCATTCTAGCAGTTAATTTACTGAGGTCATCTGGAGAAATTTCACCCTATGTCTACAGAAGCCCCGACCACAAGTTGGAGGGGGCTTTGGGTCATTGTCCTGTTGTAGGATGAAATTGGCTCCAATCAAGCGCCCCCCACAGGGTATGACATGGCATTGCAAAATGGAGTGATAGCCTTCCTTATTCACAATCCCTTTTACCTTGTACAAATCTCCCACTTTACCAGACCATCACATTCCCTCCACCATGCTGGACAGATAGCGTCAGGCTTCTTCCAGCATCTTCTCAGTTGTTCTGCGTCTCACAAATGTTCTTCTGTGTGATCCAAACACCTCTAACTTCGATTGATCTGTCCATAACACATTTTTCCAATCTTCCTCTATCCAATGTCTGTGCTCTTTTAACCAAATTAATCTTTGCCTTTTATTAGCCAGTCTCAGATCTGGCTTTTTCTTTGCCCCTCTGCCCTGAAAGTCAGCATCCCGAAGTCGCCTCTTCACTGTAGACGTTGACACATGCGTTTTGTGGGTACTATTTAATGAAGCTGCCAGTTGAGGACCTATGAGGCGTCAATTTCTCAAACTAGAGTCTCTAATGGCGCAGTGTCTCAGTGATTAGCACTACAACCTTGCAGCACTGGAGTCCTGGGTTCACATCCTGCTAAGACAACATCTGCAAGGAGTTTGTATGTTCTCCCTGTGTTTGTGTGGATTTACTCACATATTCCAAAGACATGCTGATAGGGAAAGAATGTACATTGTGAGCCCTATATGGGGCTAGCAATCTACATAAAAAAAAACCAAAAAAATAAACTAGAGTAATGTATTTGTCTTGTTGCCTCGCACTTCTCTTCCTACTCTGGTTAGGGCCTGTTTGTCCTCTGAAGGGAGTAGTGCACACCGTTGTAGGAAATCTTCAGTTTCTTGGTAATTTCTCGCATGGAATAGCCTTCATTTCTAACAAGAAGAATAGACTGTCGAGATTCACATGAAAGTTCTCTTTTTATGGCCATTTTCACAACTAGCTCAAAGGAAGGTCAGTTTTATGGCTTCTCTAAGCAGCAGAATGTTCTCCGCTGTGCTAACAGACTTGCACAAGGGTTGTCCAGGGTTTTCTAAACCAATTAGCATTACAGGGTCGTCAGACATCAGACTGTGGGTGTGGCTACGGTGGCTCTAGTAAGACACACAAGGAAGGGTATGGTGGTTGCAATTTGCACAACAGCCACCAGATGGGGCTAAGACAGATAATACGAGATGCCTTGCTGGAGACATAACACAACTTATCCCCCATTTTTTTTAAATCCCAATTTGTACTGCATTCCATACAATATCACAAGATGCTAATATAATCCTTTCAAGGAGATTGTCTAGGAATGATAGAAATGGCCGCACAGCAGGGAATAATATCATATAATATGGTAATAACATGGCTTATACTCACCTGGTAGATCCTCTGCTGCTACAGCGCCGCTCTGGTGGTCGTGTCCTGTATATTACCTGTCCTGCAGTGCTGACTATGTACATGTATCCCCTATAGCCCATCACCGGCCCCTGGTAACATTGTACAGATTCATCCTTAGCAGATCTAGTCACTGATACTGATCTAGTCATTAATACTGCGCTGTTTTATGTTCTAGTCTGGAGTACACTGGATTGTCTGAAGAGGAGAAGGAAGAAATAAGAAACCTGGAAAGACACAAACCAGATATGGAGATATATTGCTAAATAAAGCAGAAGCCGGGTGTGTATGTGCGGAGCAGATAACAGGACATTATGGTGAATACTTCTTCACAGCTCCAGTATTAGGAGCGTCTCCTGGTGCATTATGGGTAATATCACTCCTCTACACATTACACACAGTGTAAGCTCCGCCCACATGTCACATTGTATTATAGTAAGCTCTTCCCCCTGATGTGACACATGATGGGTATACCGGTGATGTGACTGGGGTCATGGTTTGGTGATGGATATCCTGACATCATGGGCACAGACCTAGGAGCCAGCGCTGTCTATAGGGGATAAAACCTCCATATTACACAACCCCTGGACTGTATAACTGTATGATACACTCAGATCCTGTATATTACATAGAGGAGGACACTGATGTCCCTACAGCAGACGGCCATGTCTTCACAGACTACAGTATGACCGCCCCTAGATCCTCCATCCCCATCTGTGTAATAAGCTCCATGTGTTTTATCCTGTAACCTCCTCCCATAGACCAAGACACAAAGTGTGTGACAACTAGGAGATCATCTGTGTGATGTCACCAGCCCCAAGACAGACTTGTTGTGTGATCCGTCTGACACGGACTTGTCTTGTATGAGGTCTTCTTCTATCCCATGTTATTACATATCAGCCATAAGAGGTTACATGTAGTATAATAGCGCCATGTGTGTGGATGAAATAAACCGCTATTCCCATTGTCATTGTGTCCTGTAACGTGTTGTGTTGTATCATCCTATCACACTAATGTACAGGTAAGTAGTCACACACTATGGACACCACAGTCCAGAAGACTTTCCCATAGAGAACCAGCAGATGTAACACTGGAGACCAAACCAGAGGAAGAAGAGAGGTGAGAGGGATCCAACCCTTCATCCTTGAAACCAAATAACTAAGAACAGTCATAATTTCTCACCAGATGATCATAGGGTCAGGCCAGTGGTATGATGGGGTTCGTAGTGAAGTCCCCATTGTGTAGACACCAAGGATGACACCCCAATCCTCTTTGGGATGAGTTCAGTGTCTGGACCTTTCCCCTGTTCTTAACACTAGCGAGTTTGGACTTTCAGCATTTGGGTCTGCCTGGCACACCTGAGGAATTTACCGATGCAACTGTGGCATGTCCTCCTAGGCAAGTATTATCAGAAAACCATATCTCCTTTGAAGTCTGATCCAGAGACAACCAGTTTGGGTGACGTGTATTCAGAGCTCTTTCGGCATCCCACTCCATGATGTCCCCAGGCTGGGATAATGAGGTGAGCATAGGCATGCTAATGGTGCTGGGCATGACACAACAACTGGCTGTGATTGCAGAGCTCCTGTCACATGCCAAGGGTAACCATTAAGACTTATGATTGAGCCACATTATGTTACAGAGGAGTCAGAGAGCGTTGGACGCTGCTAGAAAACCCTCCAGTAGGAAAATTATGCAGCCCCATGTCATATGGACAGACTAAATATGGTCTCAATTCTTTGAGTCTTATAGGGGTGACTCCTTCACTTTGTTGAAATCCTCAGCTTTTATAGAAGCGACTAACACCCTCCATTTACTAGGAGGGGAAACCACATACTGTAACCAATAGCAAGTGGGTGTATAAGATGGAGACCAGTCCCTTGGACACCTATAAGTGTATATGGGGAAAGAGGATAAGGAGCATTGGTAAGCTCAGTACATGACATTCAGTACATGATATCACTGGAAGAATCTGTATAATGCATCAGTCACTATCCCATAAGTGGATACAAGGTGTGACACTATATACATACGGTAGCCATGTCCGTATACTACCTGCAGTTAGAGCGGCAGACCCGCACAAAGTAGATGAAGGGAGTCCCTTTTATTTCTTCTAAGAGTGATCAACTGCTCAAGGATATATGTAACCCCCTCACAGGAGTTACTAATGGTTATTTGGCCATAGAAGTGCCTTACATGTTATGATAGTTTGTATATGTTGCCATGTTTATTCTGTATTCATTTGTGTAATATTGTTAAGCTATTGTTCTCTGGTATCACTTGTCCTAGTGAGCTGTGGTCTCCATAGCAACACACGCTATAGTGAGTGTATCTGTAGCTGGAACAGGAAATAGTCATAGCAGGGGGAGGAAGTAGTATTCTGTAAGAGCCAGGGAAGGAGAAGCAAGGAGAAGTGTGGCAGCAGCCATCTTGTGTGTCAGACACTGGGTGCTGTGAGGATTGCCACAGCAGTAGCAGGACAGAGAAGCTGTGTGACAGCGCCTCCATCACCATCAGTAAGAGGACAGGATTATATCAGGCTAAGCAGAGCTATAACCCTGGCAGCCTGCACCTACCTCTACAAGGTAACTGAACCCCTGCAGGAGACCAGAAGCTGGATCTGCAGCCATCTTAGACTCTCTGCTAATACATGGGGAGGTGTCATCCAGCTACAAGCCCCTGTGCCACAGCTCACTGCTACAGGACAAGTGACCAGCAGATGCCGTTACAATAAAGCAGTGAGGACTTCTACTGATCCTGGCCTGGACATTGCCTTCCTTGCAGCTAAGCCCTGGGCACAAGCTCCTAGTTGGAGTAGAGCACTGGCACCCACTCACCATCTCAGCCCAGGGACCAGCGGGTGTCTCAATACTCCAACTGGCGTCACATCTAACTGACTCTGCCTATTTCCCTGTGCACCTCTCCTGGGAGTTCTGGTACCTATAAGGTCACCGTGACAGTCCAGCCTCCTGCACGGTTCTCCCGGGGTGGTCGCAGTTGGCGTCACGAACAGGATTGCTGTGCCATTGAAAAGGAAGGGAGGCACTTGAGCTGCTGGCAGGAAAAAGGATCTGTAACTGCGACACTGTGCAGTATCGCCATCTTGGCCCTGCATCGCACGCTATACCTGAATCTACAGCACAGGCAAAAGCAGGTGAGCCACGTACTGCCAGTATGTTTAGGAACAAAGAAAAAAGGGATTTTGTCAGTTTTAAACACCAAGGGTTCAGTAGTGAGGATGAGGAAGAGGGGTGTAGTGTTTCAGCCCCCACAGCTGCAGTAATGCCAATCACAATGCCTTATTACCCAGGCGTGCCATGGCTGCCACTCTATGTAGGCGAGCCAAATACCCTAAAGGACTTTAAAGAAAAGATGCAAGCAACTTTCAAAGTTTATCCCCTCACTGCTGAGCAGAAGGTTGCTATGTTAATGGGTCAGATGGGAGGAGCAGCCCTCCGTGAAGTCAAGTCCTGGGATGTTAAGGAGAAACAAACTGTTAAGCAAATATTTGATAAACTGCGCGCCATATTTGAAACTAAGACTCTGTCAGAACTAAAAGCTCGGTTCTTTAGCCGCAAGCAGAACGCAGGTGAAAGTCTTAGAGACTATGCTCTGAGCTTGGATGAAGCTCTCCGCCAGGTTGCGCAACTAGATCCCCATGAGCTTCACAATTATGATTGCATGCTGAAGGAGCAATTCATTGAGGGTGCTACACCTGATGCAGTTAAAATGCAACTACGTATGCTTAACTCTCAAGACCCTGACCGACCCTTCAACCTATTTAAAGAGGCAGCCATCCAAATCCTTAAAGTGGACACAATGCCAGAGGAGCAGCATAATGTACCCTCAGCTTCTACATCACCTCCGCCCTGTGTAATCCAACAACCCATTGCTCAGTGCGCACAGATCCAACCTTCTGACTCCAACATTGAACTCCAAGGACAAATCGCTGAACTTTCAAAGAATCTAATTAAGCTTTGCAAAAAAGTGGATGACCTTCAGCTGACACCACCGAGGTCTCCCTCATCCCGGCACTGGCAGCGACCTTCGCCACGTCAGTATTCACGCAGACCGTTATTCCGACCCGGTCGCAGGGTCACGGACCAGTTTGATTCATCCGGAAGGCCCATCTGTTGAAGTTGTCATTTACCAGGACATCTTGAACGAGAATGCCAGCCTTTAAACTAGGCCGTCCTGGGGCAGAGGACCTACCCCCAGGGGACAACCACCACCATGGTCCACTATCACCTGAATGGGGCCGACGTTTCATTGGAGACCGCCCTATCCTTTCCATCAATATAAACAACATCCCACTGACTGCTCTCTTGGATACGGGATCACAGATGACTACCATGCCCCTTGCCCAGTTTGAAAAATATTGGTCTCGAGATCAGCTACAACCATGCAGTCCTCATGAGCAGGTGACTCTAATTGCCAGCAATGGACAAGAACTTAAACAGGTAGGATACTTCCTAGCCACCCTTAAGATTGGCAAAACCGAACTGAAGGATCAAGGGATTGTCATTGTGGACGTTGCCAAAGACAGAGACACTCCCTCCATCATTATTGGGACCAATGTACTAGTTAATTGTTTTGATGAAGCCATTGCTGCCTTGTCTGACACTATTCAAATAGCCGCTCCAAAAGAGAGACACATCTACCATAAGGCCATTAAGGTTTTGGTACAACAACAACAGGTCCAACTTTCCCAAGGTGAGATCGGAAAAGCTAGGGTGACTGACGCTAGACCCATCATCTTACCACCTGGTCATGTGATGATGGTCTGGTGCCGGGCCAGGTTTGGTGTCAAAGGCAGGTATTATTCCGTGCTCATCGAGTCAATGCCTACGGATCGTACAGTTATTGCTGCCTGTAGTTTGGCTAAGGTGACCCATGGACGAGTCCCTGTACAATTGTTGAATTTTGGGGATTCTGAAGTTACACTACCTCGGTATACAGTGGTTGCCAAATTATCCAGAGTTCAGGATGCCGATTGCCTCCAGAGAGTCCATTGTGAAGCTCAGACCACCAATTCACAACCCACATGTAACCCCACTGGGGAGCAAAAAGAATGGTGGCAAGAGATTCACCTTGGAACCCCTGAGACTCCTTCATCTCAGCTGGAAGGGGTATTGCGGGTAGTTCACGAATTCGAACACATTTTCAGCAAGTCCCCTATGGACTTTGGGCATGTCACTGCAGTAGAACACACAATTCAAACTGGTGATCATCCTCCCATCAAGGAAAGACATAGGCCCATTCCCCCAGCACAATACCAACAAGTAAAAGGCTTACTCCAAAACATGAAGGATTCTGGTGTCATAAGGGACAGCCGAAGCCCTTGGGCTGCTCCCTTAGTACTTGTCAAAAAGAAGGACGGTACCATTCGCCTTTGCGTGGATTACCGCAAATTGAATGATATCACCCACAAGGATGCATATCCGCTGCCCCGGATAGAGGAGTCCCTTGCAGCCCTTCAGTCTGCAGCCTACTTCTCTGTCCTAGACCTTAACAGTGGATACTGGCAGGTCCCTATGTCCCCAGCTGATGCTGAAAAAACTGCCTTCACAACACCAATGGGTCTGTTTGAATTTGACCGGATGCCATTTGGGTTGTGCAATGCGCCTGCCACATTCCAACGGCTCCTGCAGTTCTGTTTAGGTAATCTAAACTTTGAGTCTGTCCTGTTATATCTGGATGATATAATTGTTTACTCCAGGACATATGCAGAGCATTTGGATCACCTTGCGAGAGTGTTTGAGTCTTGAGTCGCTATGGTCTGAAACTCAAGCCTTCCAAATGCCATCTCCTAAAATCTGAAATCCAATACCTGGGACACATTGTGAGCGCTGATGGGGTGTCGCCAGCGCCGCATTTGCCAGTCGTTCGCTTCGGGCGACTGAACGTAATGACTCTAACTATAGCTCCTTCAAGTTGGAGTTTCTGGCCTTGGTTTGGGCGGTTACCGAAAAATTCCATCATTATCTCACCGCCACTCCTTTTGTTGCATACACAGATAATAATCCTCTGACCCATCTTAGCACTGCCAAATTGGGAGCAATTGAGCAGCGTTGGGCTTCACGTCTTACCAATTATCAGTTTACCTTAAACTTCCGTGCAGGGAGGGAGAATGTTAATGCTGACATTTTATCTCGGTTACCCCAAGAGTCAACTAATGACCTAGATGACCCTGACATATGGGAAGAAATTGAACTCCCTGACTTCTATGACAAAGTCACTCAACGTGTTAATCAAAATGTCCGGACCAAATATTGTAACCTTCAGACTGTGCAAGTTGAGTCCCTCCATCATATGGATTGGGAACAAGTCCAAAAACAAGATCCAACATTGCAAAGATTAAAAGACCTTTTAAAAGATTCTAATTCAATAGGTCCAGATAACAATGCAAGCCCTGAACTTCAAAATCTTTGGCGAGAGCGCGGTCGTTTAACCTATCTGCAGGGAAAACTGGTCCGCCGTTATGTAAATCCTCGTACCCATGTGCGAGTGTTTCAGATTGTGATACCAAGACAAGACGCTCCTTTGATCTTGGATGCGTATCATAATCAGTCAGGACATTTCAATGCCCAAAAGACAGAACGAAGCATTAAGGATCGTTTCTACTGGGTGGGAATGCGCCCTCAAATTGAACAGTGGTGCCGGGATTGTGCACAATGTGCTTTGTGGAGAGGATCTAACCAACGGGCCCCTCTACAGGGCATTGTCACAGTCAGACCACTAGAGTTGGTAGCACTTGACCACGTCAAGTTGACTCCAAGTCGGTCAGGTTACACTTATGCACTAACAATGATTGATCATTTTTCAAAATTCATGGTTGTAGTCCCAGTAAAAGATCTCACTGGTAAAACAGCAGCTCGGGAATTCCAAAGACATTTTGGGCTACCCTACGGTTATCCTGAAAAGATCCTTACTGATCAAGGTCCTGCATTTGAGTCAGAGCTTTTTCAAGAGTTCTGCAACCTCTATGGGTGTCAAAAGATCCGCACTACAGCCTACCATCCCCAGGGTAATGGGCTTTGTGAAAAAGCCAATCAAATCATTATCAACATGCTGAGAACAGTTGCCCGTGAAAAACGATCTGAGTGGCCAGAGCTATTGCCAGAGATCACTGAGATCTATAATAACACCAGACAGGATTCCACAGGGTACACTCCTGCATACCTCCTTAGAGGACAGTTAGGACAACTCCCCGCTGATCACCAAATGGGAGTGATTACAGAGGTTAGGTCCCCACCTTTACCAAATGACACTTGGGTAGCGGAAAGACTAAGGGTTAATAGAGAACTTCAGGAACTTGTGTGTAAATCTCTGGACCTGACTAGACACAAACAGGCTCTCCAGTATGACAAAGGAGCAAATGCTCAACCCTTGCAACCTGGAGATAAGGTCCTAAAAAGGCGACATGTTAGGCATCATAAGTTAGAGGATCGTTGGGAAGAAAACGCCTATGTTGTCCAAGAGGCACCACATGATAACTCTAAAGTGTGTAAAATTGTTCCAGAGGATGGAGAAGGTCCATCCCAGTTAGTGTCTCGAGATGATCTCAAAGTCTGTCCCTCCTCTTATACAAGTCCTAGAGTGACCCGTCGGTTACCGGCTACTCCACACGCTCTGTCACAACCAAGACGGACATTACCCTGTATACCCATTCCTGGCCAACATGGTAAAGAATTAGGACTTGCTCTGGCTTCCCCTAACTTATACTTCTTTGTGAGACCTACGGTTACACCGTTGCAAAGAGAGATTCCTTCTGTGTTAAGGGAAACAAGTGACTCCATTTCCTTAGAGGACTTTGTATCAGAGACTCCGGATACTCAGGTACTCCCTGTTGAGAGAGAGGAGGCCTCAGAGCCTGAAACAATTTCTCAAAGGAGATCCCAAAGGGTAAACAAGGGTAAACCCTCAGTTCGCTACAGCCCTTAAAGGAGCATTCCAAGATCAGCCATAGTAGACTGTGCATTTCAGCTGATCATCTGCCTTGGAGACTTTTGTTTATCTTCAGTTCAACAAGTAAGCCATATACCTGGTGCCATAGTGGCGACACCATGCTTGGAATGCCCAAAGTTCTACCTCTATGTTTATTATTTGTTCCTAACCCATTTAACGTTTATTCCATTTACTTTGTACTATGGGATATTTAAGCCATTGATTGTTTTCTGTGTTATTGGTAGCCCGAGGACGTGCTACATTCAAGAAGGGAGGGATGTAACCCCCTCACAGGAGTTACTAATGGTTATTTGGCCATATAAGTGCCTTATATGTTTTGATAGTTTGTATGTGTTGCCATGTTCATTCTGTGTTCATTTGTGTAATGTTGTTAAGCTATTGTTCTCTGGTATCACTTGTCCTAGTGAGCTGTCGTCTCCATAGCAACACATTATAGTGGGCGGATCTATAGCTGGAACAGGAAATAGTCATAGCAGGGGGAGGAAGTAGTATTCTGTAAGAGCCAGGGAAGGAGAAGGAAGGAGAAGTGTGGCAGTGGCCATCTTGTGTTTCAGACACTGTGCTGTGATGAAGGGCCACAGAAGCAGCAGGGCAGAGAAGCTGTGACAGCGCCCCCTATCACTATCAGTAAGAGGACAGGATTATATCAGGCTAAGCAGAGCTATAACCCTGGCAGCCTGCACCTACCTCTGTTATGTCAGTCCAGGTAGCTGCAACGGGGCTAAGGGATAGCAGTAGGGAATCTCGCCCTGCACTACTCCCACTAGCTATCCCGGTCCCTGCCTCACGGGTGTGGGTCGGCTGTACTCAGGCTAAGCCTGACCCCGACAGCTCCTCTCTCACTGACACCGTAGGCCTAGAGGGAAGGGGGAGAAGGAATGCCCTATAAGATCTCTAGGGACTGGAGACTAAAGGGGGTCACCCCTAACGAACAAGTGAAGCTGCTACTGACAGGGACTGACAAGGGTGTGCGCTGACTAACAACACAAGCAGCACACAGGAAACATGTAGGAAAGAATTCCCCAAACCAATATGGGAAGGAACCATACACTAGGAAACAAACACAGGGAAACTGAGTAGAAATCAAAGGATAAGGCAATTCACTCACACAGTCAATTATACACAGAGGGAGGATTGGTGAACACAGAAGGGAAAACACACACACCAACTTGTTCACCCAAAACCTCCCAAAAACCAACCACGGAACTTCCTCTATCCAAGATAACCACCTACTCCTCCTGCTAAGGCCTAGCTCTGTAAAAGCGACACTCAGCACAGAACCATGGGAGGCATGGGTTTAAATACAGAGTAGAGACCACTCCTCCCAGGTGCAAATGGGAGGACAGACTAATTAACCAGGAAATCAAGCTGCCTACCAACAGTGCGTGCGAGCAAGTCAGAAGGTGTGCACCAATACCCACGACACAAAATACTCCTAACAGGATCCTCCCCTCAAGGAGAAGACTCCGGATTCTCTAGGAGCATCCTTCTTCGGGAACTCCTTGTGGAATTTCTCCACGAGTCTGGGGGCTGACATATCCGACTCCAGAACCCAAGAATTATCTTCAGGACCGTATCCCTTCCATGCCACCAGATACCGTAGCTTCCCCCGAACATATTTGCTATCCAGAACGCGGGATATCTCATACTCCCCGGACTCAGAAACTGGTGGAACTTTAACTGGAGACGTTCCCTTCTTGGCCTTCTTTAACAAGGAGACATGGAACACCCGGTTTATCTTCCACCTTTTAGGTAGTTGCAGCTGCGCCGCCACTTCATTTACCATCTTGATAATCTTAAAAGGACCCACAAACCTGGGACTCAGCTTCTTGCTAGGAACCTTCAACCTGATATTCTTGGTGGACAACCAAACCATCTCACCAGGGAAGAACTGCAACTCTCCTCTCTTCCTATCCGCCTGGACCTTAGCCTGGTGCGACGCCCGCACCAGATTCTCTCGGATACGGGACCATACCCCTTGCAGCTTTTTAGAAAATAGCTCCTCCTCCGGAACTGGGGACGAAATGGAAGAAAATACTCCGAAAACAGGATGTCTACCACCGGAGCAAAAAAAAGGTGTGGTACCTGTGGCGTTGGAATCATGGTTGTTTAAGGAAAATTCTGCCAGGGGAAGAAAGTCAGCCCAATTATTCTGATTCTCTCGAACAAAACACCTCAAAAACTGTTCCACATCCTGATTCTTCCTCTCTGTTTGCCCGTTAGACTCCGGGTGAAACCCGGAGGAAAACGACAGTGTAACTCCCAACCTGCTGCAAAAAGCCCGCCAGAATTTAGCCACAAATTGCGGACCCCTGTCCGAAACGATCTCCTCGGGAAGACCATGCAACCTTACAATTTCTTTAATAAATGCCCCTGATAGTGTCTTGGCACATGGCAGCCTGGAAAACGGGATCAAATGGCACATTTTCGTGAAGCGGTCAACGACTACCCAAATGACCGTGAAACCCTTAGACACTGGAAGGCCCGTGATGAAATCCATAGACAGATGAGTCCAAGGTGCCTTAGGAGGTTCTAACGGATGTAGAAGACCGTGGGGACGGGTATGCGACGCCTTGGCTCTTGCACAGACCGAACAATTTTGAACAAACTGCAAGACATCCTTACTCCACCCTGGCCACCAAAAATTCCTAGACACCAATCTCATGGTCTCGGAAACCCCCGGGTGACCAGCAAGAACCGACTCGTGACACTCCCTCAGGAGACTTTGTCGGAGAGTAGTTGGGACAAACAGCTTGTTTCTAGGTATCTTGGAAGGTGCAGCGTGTTGCGCTTCGATCAAGGCTTTCTCCAATTTCGTGCCCAATACTGCTACCACCACTCCATCCCCAAGAATAGTGGCAGGCGCCTCTCGTTCCTCATCGGTCGACATATACCGGGATAAAGCATCAGCCTTAACATTCTTTGAACCCGGCACATAAGTCACGGTAAAATGGAACCGCGCAAAAAATAGAGCCCATCTGGCCTGCCGTGCATTTAATCTCTTCGCCGACCCAAGATAAACCAAATTCTTGTGATCGGTAAATACCTGGACTGGCCTTCTGGCCCCCTCCAGGAAATGACGCCAATGTTCGAACGCTAGTTTTATTGCCAGTAGTTCCCTATCTCCGATGTCATAATTCCGTTCAGAGGCAGAGAATTTCTTAGAAAAGAAGGCACAGGGATGCGTACCCTCCTCGAACTCCTGAGAAAGTACTGCTCCCACCCCCACCGAGGAGGCATCCACCTCCACTCGGAAGGCCAACCTCTCATCCGGCTGTCTCAAAATGGGAGCGGAGGAGAATCGCTTCTTCAATTCTTCAAACGCGGCTAGCGCCTCTGGCGACCACTTAGCACAGTCAGCCCCCTTCTTAGTCAAGTCCGAGATGGGTTTCACAACCTCAGAAAATCCCTTAATAAACTGGCGATAATAGTTGGCGAATCCCAAGAACCGTTGGACCGCCTTTAGGTTCTCAGGTCGCGGCCACTCCAAGACTGCCCTGACCTTCTCAGGATCCATCTCGAACCCCTTGTCCGATAGGATATAGCCAAGGAAACATAATTTATTGACCGCGAACACACATTTCTCCAGCTTAGCACTTAATTGGTTAACCCTCAGGAGATTTAAAACCTCTCTCACTCTCTCCCAATGAGTCTCCAAATCCGGGGTGTAAATGAGTATATCGTCCAGATAGACCACAACCCCCCTCCCTATGACGGCACTTAGTACATCATTAATAAAATTCTGAAAAAACGCGGGCGCATTGGTTAGACCGAAAGGCATCACCAGATTCTCAAAGTGTCCTAGGGGTGTGTTAAACGCTGTTTTCCACTCATCCCCCTTCTTGATTCTCAGCAAGTTATACGCCCCACGTAAATCTATTTTACTAAACCAGCGGGCTCCCGTAATCTGGCTGAAAAGATCCGAGATCAACGGGATGGGATAGGGATTCCGCACCGTGATTTTATTAATCTCCCTAAAATCCAAACAAGGGCGCAACCCTCCATCCTTCTTCTTTACAAAGAAAAACCCCACTGCTACTGGGGACTTAGATGGGCGAATATGCCCCACCTCTAGACTCCCCTCAATATACTCTTTGAGCGCCTCCCTCTCCGGAATAGTGAGATTGTACAACCTTGTCTTGGGTAACACTGCATTAGGTATAAATTTAATCGAGCAATCATAGGTGCGATGTGGTGGTAATGTCTTGGCTGCCCTTTCCTCAAAGACCTCCCTGAACTCACATATTTCTTGAGGCAGATTGTCTATAGACAAAGACATAACGGATATGGGCAGACATCGACCATTACACCCCTGCCCCCAAGAAACTACTGTCTCGGTCTCCCAGTTGATAATAGGGTTATGTTGCTTCAGCCAGGGCCACCCCAAAACTACTTGTGCTGGTAACTTAGATAACAAGAACAAGTCAATCTCTTCCCTGTGGCCACCCACAATAAACTCCAGACCCTCCACCTGTTTGGAGATGACAGATTGCTGTAGAGGGGTCTTATCAATAGCCCACACCGGTATCTGAGACTTCAAGACCAAAGGACACACCCTTAGTTGCTCGCAAAACTCTGAGTCAATAAGGTTGACTGCCGAACCACAATCAACCAAAATCCGGCACTTCTGCCCATTTACCCATCCATCAAGGGTCAACCCGGCAGTCTGAGTACAGGAAATATGCACACCTCCCTCCTTAGTAGGTTTTCTCCCTTTACTCTCAATAGACCTGGGGTTAATACCCTCCTTGGCGAACCATTCTCTGGAGGGGCATACCCTTGCTACATGTCCCATCCCTCCACACACAAAACAGCGTACTGTGCGGGACCCTTCACTATTGGGTCTAGCACTTCGCACAGTGGCCCCAATCTGCATGGGTTGGTCCCCCGGGTCCTCTCCAAAAACAGAGAATTGAGGAGGGCTAACCCCCCCAGGACTCTTGTCTCCACGCTCCCGGAGGCGCCGTCCAACTCTAATTGCCAGCTGCATGGCCTCATCTAGATCTCCCGGAACAGGGTGAGAAACTAGATGGTCTTTAACCTGGTCCGAGAGCCCTGTCTCAAACTGACTAAGTAGAGCGGGGTCATTCCAGTGTACTTCTGCTGCCCACCTACGAAACTCTGTGCAATATTTCTCTATAGCGTGATCCCCTTGCACCACACGTCGTAGGTTATACTCAGCCGTGCGTACCCTGTCTGGGTCGTCATACAGTAACCCCATCGTGGAGAAAAACGCCTCTACAGTTAGTAAGCAAGCTGAGTCGGCTGGTAACGAATGTGCCCAGATGAGGGGATCATCTCTCAATAAAGTAATAATAATCCCAACTCTCTGTACCTCAGAACCGGAGGAAAACGGCCGTAGCCGGAAATACAAAAGACAATCCTTTTGAAATCGGAAAAAATCTGACCTCTTACCTCGGAAGGGTTCAGGTAAGCTGACTTTTGGCTCCAGAGGCTGACCCACAGGGGCGCTACTCACCTGCCTCTGTATGCCCTCCACCTGAGAGGCTGTGTGTTGAGCCAACTGCTGTACTTGAGATATGCCAGAAGCTTGGATGGCATCCATTCGTAGCTTGATCCCCTCCATCTCAGTGGAAATCTGCTGCACCGCCTGGTACAACTGTTTCAGGTCCGTCATAATGCAAACGAACCTTTTTTTTTTTTTTTTTTTTTTTTTAACCGGCTGAGTGTACTGTTATGTCAGTCCAGGTAGCTGCAACGGGGCTAAGGGATAGCAGTAGGGAATCTCGCCCTGCACTACTCCCACTAGCTATCCCGGTCCCTGCCTCACGGGTGTGGGTCGGCTGTACTCAGGCTAAGCCTGACCCCGACAGCTCCTCTCTCACTGACACCGTAGGCCTAGAGGGAAGGGGGAGAAGGAATGCCCTATAAGATCTCTAGGGACTGGAGACTAAAGGGGGTCACCCCTAACGAACAAGTGAAGCTGCTACTGACAGGGACTGACAAGGGTGTGCGCTGACTAACAACACAAGCAGCACACAGGAAACATGTAGGAAAGAATTCCCCAAACCAATATGGGAAGGAACCATACACTAGGAAACAAACACAGGGAAACTGAGTAGAAATCAAAGGATAAGGCAATTCACTCACACAGTCAATTATACACAGAGGGAGGATTGGTGAACACAGAAGGGAAAACACACACACCAACTTGTTCACCCAAAACCTCCCAAAAACCAACCACGGAACTTCCTCTATCCAAGATAACCACCTACTCCTCCTGCTAAGGCCTAGCTCTGTAAAAGCGACACTCAGCACAGAACCATGGGAGGCATGGGTTTAAATACAGAGTAGAGACCACTCCTCCCAGGTGCAAATGGGAGGACAGACTAATTAACCAGGAAATCAAGCTGCCTACCAACAGTGCGTGCGAGCAAGTCAGAAGGTGTGCACCAATACCCACGACACAAAATACTCCTAACAACCTCTACAAGGTAACTGAACTCCTGCAGTAGACCAGAAGCTGGATCTGCAGACATCTTAGACTCTCTGCTAATACATGGGAAGGTGTCAGCCAGCTACAAGCCCCTGTGCCACAGCTCACTGCTACAGGACAAGTGACCAGCAGATGCCTGTTACAATAAAGCAGTGAGCACTTCTACTGATCCTGGCCTGGACATTGCCTTCCTTGCAGCTAAGCCCTGGGCACAAGCTCCTTGTTGGAGGGGAGCACTGGCACCCACATCACCATCTCAGCCCAGGGACCAGCGGGTGTCTCAATACTCCAACTGGCGTCACAACTAACTGTCTCTGCCTATTTCCCTGTGCACCTCTCCTTTTTGGAAGGTCTCACCACATCACACACACACATAATGACAGTTAAAAGGGTGGGGGATGTTGGATTTCCCATTGCCTATGCCATCTGTGGTTGTCATGTGCAACGTGATTTAACCCCTTCCCGCCGATGGCATTTTTTGCTTTTGGTTTTTCGTTTTTGACTCCCCTCCTTCTAAACCCCATAACTTTTTTATTTCTCTGCTCCCAGAGCCATATGAGGTCTTAATTTTTGCGGGACAAATTTTTCTTCCTGATGCCGCCATTATTTATTCTATATAATGTACTGGAAAGCAGGAAAAAAATTCAGAATGGGGTGGATTTGAAGAAAAAATGCATTTCTGCGACTTTCTTACGGGCTTTGGTTTTACGGCGTTCACTGTGCAGCCAAAATGACATGTCCCCTGTATTCTGTGTTTCGGTACGGTTCCAGGGATACCAAATTTATATGGTTTTATTTACATTTTGACCCCTAAAAAAAATTCCAAAACTGTGTTAAAAATTTTTTTTTCTAAAAGTCGCCATATTCCGACGGCCGTAACTTTTTTATACGTAAGTGTACGGGGATGCATAGGGCGTCTTTTTTTGCGGGGCCGGGTGTACTTTTTAGTTCTACCATTTTCGGGAAATGTTATTGCTTTGATCACTTTTTATTCAAATTTTTATCAGAATCAAAACAGTGAAAAAATGGCGGTTTTGCACTTTCGACTATTTTTCCCGCTACGGCATTTACCTAACAGAAAAAATATTTTTATAGATTTGTAGAGCGGGCGATTTTGGACGCGGGGATACCTAACATGTATATGTTTCACAGTTTTTAACTACTTTTATATGTGTTCTAGGGAAAGGGGGGTGATTTGAACATTTAATTCTTTTTATATATTTTTATATTTTTTTTAACTTTTTTTTTGCATTTATTAGACCCCCTAGGGGCGTTGAACCCCAGGGGGTCTGATCACTAATGCATTGCATTACAATGCTAATGCATAGACCAGCCTGCAAAAGAGAGGATTTGCAGACAACCTGGGAGCCTGTACAAGGCTCCCGGCTGTCATGGCAATGGGACGTCAGCCCTGGAGCATACTCCAGGAGCCGGTGATCCTGGCCAAAATGGCGGCGCCCATGCCTTTGACCGCGGCGCCGGAGGGGTTAATGCCCCCGATCGGTCCAGGGACCGATCGGAGGCATTAGAGCCGGTTGTCTACTGCTTAAAGCAGTAGACACCCGGCGGCTATGGCGGCCGCCCGGCTCCCGGGCAGTCGCCATAGTTACAGACCCGACATGTGCCGTACTATTACGGCGCATGTCGGGAAGGGGTTAAAGGGGTGCATGCTAATTTTTCTTTAGCTTTAAATTTGTGTCTCTGTCCATACAATTGGGGAGGAAAGAAGGTTTCCAGGTATATTTCCACTTTCATAGAGGTTATATTGAGTGTGGAAAGTTTCTATTTGATAGGCTGTGATAGTGGGGTAATCTTTTTTTTTTTTTTTTTTTTTTTTTTAATGTAGATTGTCAACCCCACATAGAGCTCACAATGTAAATTTTTCCTATCAGTATGTCTTTGAAATATGTGATGGGAATCCATACAAACACGGGGAGAACAAACTCCTTGCAGATGGTTTTATGCCCTTGGCGGGATTTGAACACCAGGACTCCAGCGCTGCAAGGCTGCAGTGCTAACTAGAGATGAGCGAACACTAAAATGTTCGAGGTTCGAAATTCGATTCGAACAGCCGCTCAATGTTCGTGTGTTCGAACGGGTTTCGAACCCCATTATAGTCTATGGGGAACAGATACTCGTTAAGGGGGAAACCCAAATCCGTGTCTGGAGGGTCACAAAGTCCACTATGACACCCCAGGAAATGATGCCAACACCTCTGGAATGACACTGGGACAGCAGGGGAAGCATGTCTGGGGGCATCTAACACACCAAAGACCCTCTATTACCCCAACATCACAGCCTAACAACTACACACTTTCCACATTCAAAAAAACCTCTATCAAAGTGGGAAAATACCTGGAAACCTTCTTTACTCCCCAAATGGATGGACACAAACCCCAATTTAAGCTCAACAAACAGTAACAACCACCCCTTTAAATCACGTTCCCCATGACAACCACAAATGGAATAGGCAATGGGAATTCCAAAAGCCCTCACCCTTAACTGTCATTTTGAGTGTGTGTGTGTGTGTGTGTGTGTGATGTGGTAAGACCTTCCAAAATTCACTTTTTTAGCCCTTAACATGAGCCCTTCCAAACAAAGTTACAGGACCTTAAGCTGAGCTACCAGCAGAGATTGAGGCCCTTGGCATGAGTAGAGCCTTGCACCAGCAGTGTTTTTGGCACTTAGGGTGAGTTGAGCCTTGTACCAGCGTGTGTCCCTTAACATCAGGCGGGCCCTAAGTTCTGCACTTTGCACAAAAGTTCCACATTAACTAGGCTGAATGGTACAAACCTTAGTAGGCCCGAGAACCAGGAACAGGTCTTGCAATGGCTGTCGGATAACGCTTAAAGCACATTGTCCACCAGCCAGTCAGCCTCTACCTCCTCTTACCCAACAGTCTTGTCCTCCTTCCACCCAAAATTCCCAATCTTCCCAGAACAATAACCCCAACTGTCCCTGCTCCCCAGAGCTGTTCTCCCTTCCTTTGACTGTACCGCAACCTGCCCCTCCATTTCGCGATTCCACGGACCTAGCAGACGAGTATCTGTGTCCAGATGCTCAAACACTAGAGTCTCCTCCATTCCATCTCCAGTCGATTTGGTGGCGGATGACCAGCAACCCACCCTCATCGACGACGATGAGACGCAGTTGCTGTCAGGGCAGCCAGTTGACATGCGCATTGTGCAGGAGGAGGAGGCGAGACAGGAGTTGGAAGAGGAGGTGGTGGACGACGAGGACACCGACCCCACCTGGACAAGGCAGATGTCAAGCTGGGAAAGTAGTGTGGATGTTGAGGCAGGTGCAGCACCAAAAAGGGTAGCTAGAGGCAGAGACATGTCCAGAGGCAGAGGTCAGCTGCTTTGCCAAAGCCAGGCCAGACCCGGAATGTCCGAAGATGTTCCCTTTTGTACCCAGCCCAGAAAAACTCCCCCATCGAGGGCACGTTTCTTGAAGGTGTAGAGTTTTTCAAGGAATGCGCCGAGGACAGATATAGTGTCGTCTACACAATTTGCCTCTCGAAATCGAGTAGGGGCCCTGAGAAGAGCAACCTGTCCACCACTTCAATGCACCGTCATTTGGAATCCAAGCACTGGAATCAGTGGCAGGCAGCAACGGCAGGACAAACGTCGCCCGCCGTTCATGCCACTGCCTCTGCTCACAGTGCTGGCGATGCACTCCAGAGGACGAGCCAGGACATCACTTCATCTGCCTCCGCCACTTTGTTGACTTCTCCCTCATCCTCCCCTGTTTCTGTCTTATCTCCTTCTCCTGCACCATCAAAGGCACCATCAGGCGCTTCTTTACAACAACCCACCATCTCTCAGACATTGGAGCGCCGGCAGAAATACACCGCTAACCACCCACCCACGCAAGCCTAGAACGCCAACATCGCTAAACTGCTGGCCCAGGAGAGGTTGGCGTTCCGGCTTGTTGAAACTCCCGCCTTCCCGGACCTGATGGCAACTGTGGCACCTCACTATGCCGTCCCTAGCCGTCTCAACTTCTCCCGGTGTGGCGTCCCCGCCTTGCACCAGCACGTGTCACTCAACATCAGGTGGGCCCTTAGTTTCGCGCTTTGCTGCAAGGTCCACTTGACCACCGACACTTGGACAAGCGCCTGTGGTCAGGGATGCTGCAGTGCTTATCTTTAATGACAGGCAGGGTGAATGTGGTGGAGTCTGTTCCCCGGGTGCAAACTGGGGTGGCCTATCTCCTCTCCCAGGCCAAAATTCATGGCAGGAGTAGACTGAAACCCTACGACGCTGCAACCTCCACCACAGCTACTAGCGGCAAACGCTAAAACACTGGTGTGGGGAGACGTCAGCAGGCGGTGCTGAAGCTCATCAGCTTGGGGGACAGACAGCACAGTGCCTCCGAGGTCAGGGATGCCATCCTGGCTGAGATGGCATTTTTTTTTCCCTGCTACACCTGGGGCCTGGCATTTTTACGCCTGTGATAATGGCTGGAACCTGGTAGCGGCTCTGGAGCTTGCCAGCCTCCAACACGTTCCATGTTTGGCCCACGTCTAACCTAGTGGTGCAAAGTTTTTTAAAAACATACCCAAATGTACCGAAGCTACTGTTGAAAATGCGGCGCTTGTGCGCCCACTTTTGCAAGTGCACAGGAGTCGCTGCTAGCCTAAAAACACTCTAGCAAGGCCTACATCTGTCCAAACACAGGCTGTTGTCCGTCATTCACACACGCTGAAACCCTACAATACCATATCTTGAGCAGGGTGTGTGAGCTGCACAGACCTTTGATGGAGTTCCATCTACAAAACCCAAGGGTTCCTCAAAGTCAGCAACCAAAGTTTCTGCACCATGAGTTTCCAGGGGTGGCAGAGTTATGGCTAGGGGCAGAGGCATGGATAGGGATGATGTCTAGGGGCAAAAGCAGTGTGGATGTGGAGGCAAGCTAAGCAGGAAAAACTGGGGGTACAAGCTAAGGCATGGACTGGGGTGATGTCTAGGGGCAAAAGCAGTGTGGATGTGGAGGCAAGCTAAGCAGGAAAAACTGGGGGTACAAGCTAAGGCATGGACTGGGGTGATGTCTAGGGGCAAAAGCAGTGTGGATGTGGAGGCAAGCTAAGCAGGAAAAACTGGGGGTACAAGCTAAGGCATGGACTGGGGTGATGTCTAGGGGCAAAAGCAGTGTGGATGTGGAGGCAAGCTAAGCAGGAAAAACTGGGGGTACAAGCTAAGGCATGGACTGGGGTGATGTCTAGGGGCAAAAGCAGTGTGGATGTGGAGGCAAGCAAAGCAGGGAAAATGGTGGCTAGAGGCAAAGGGATGTCCATAGGCAGCAAGGGCAAAGATGCAAAAATCTCCCCTGTTTCAAGAATTTTCCTGACTTGTCTCCCCACAAAACATTCCTGGGAGGAGGGCTGAAACACCACCCTCCTCCTCCTCCGCTGTTAGATTGACCCCAGCTACGAGCTGAAAACGCTGCAACACTGGTGTGGGGAGACGTCAGCAGGCTGGGCTGAAGCTCATCAGCTTGGGAGACGGACAGCACACTGCCTCTGAGGTCAGGGATGCCATCCTGGATGAGATGGCAATTTGTTTATCCCCGCTGCCCCTGGGGCCAGGCTTTTTTGTCTTGTTGGAGGGCTCTGGAGCTTGCCAGCCTCCAACACGTTCCATGCGTGGCCCACGTGTTCAATGTAGTGGTGCAATGATTTTTAAAAACATACCCCAAATTAGCTGAGCTAAGGGTGAAAGTGCGGCACTTGGACACCCACTTTCCCAAGTCTACAGTACCTGGAGCTAGCCGCAATACACTCCAGCAAGGCCTACATCTGCCTGAAGCACCTACTGTTGTGCGAGGTCACCACACGCTCTAACCCTAGATACCGTATGTTCAGCAGGGTGTGTGAGCAGCAGAGACCTTTGATGGAGTACCAGCTACAAAACCCAAGGGTTCCTCAGAGTCAGCTCCCTCACTTTCTGCACCATGAGTTTCCATGGGTGGCAGACTTATGGCTAGAGGCACAGGCATGGATAGGGGTGATGTGTAGGGGCAAAAGCAGTGTGGATGTGGAGGCAAGCTAAGCAGCAAAAACTGGGGGTACAAGCAGCCGGTGACATCATCACTGACAAGCACAGCTGTCTGTCAGCTGACAGGCTGACTTTCACCAAAATGAACAGACAATGGATAGACTCATCATATACATGTCAGTTACATGACAAATTTAGTGCAATTTGCAAGTCCAAGATGGGTTGGAGATCTGCGGAGAGGAATCTCACCACCTCTTGCGGGTGCCATCATTTGGAAGGCAAGCCCTGGGCTCAGTGGGTGAGAGCAAGCGCAGGATAATCGTCGTTTGGCCTGGAGGCCACTGCCTCTCCCACTGCTGACAGGGCTGGCGCTGCAGTCCAGACCAGGAGCCAGGACACCTCCACATCTGCCTCTGACACTTTGGGGAGTTCACCCTTATCCTCACCTTTTCCTGCCATTTCTCCTTTTGCCCGCGCCATCATGCGCCTCTTCCCAGCAACTCCCCATCTCCCAAGCCTTTCATTTCATGCTAAAGTACAGCGCAACCCACCCACATGCCCAAGGCTTCAACGGCCTCATCTCAAGAAATCTGGCCCAGGAGATGTTGGAATCCCGGCTGGGGGACACTCTGCCCTTTTTGGGCAGAGTGTCTACTGCGCCACCGCACTGTGCCGTCCACACCAGCACTTTCCCCCAAACATGAGGCGGTCCCTAAATTCAGCGCTTAGCCCTAAAGTTCCATGTGACCAGTTACGAATGGACAAGTGCATGCGGACAGGGACGCTACCTTTCAATTTGGGCACAGTGGTTGAATGTAGTTGAGGCGTGGACCGGGTCGCAAAATGCGGTGGCCTGACTTGTCTCCCCACACAACATTCCTGGGAGGAGGGCTGAAACACCACCCTCCTCCGCTGTTAAATTGACCCCAGCTACGAGCTGGAAACGCTGCAACACTGGTGTGGGGAGACGTCAGCGGGCCGTGCTGAAGCTCATCAGCTTGGGGGCCAGACAGCACACTGCCTACAAAGTGAGTCATGCCATCCTCGATGAGACGGCAATGTGGTTTTTGCCACTGCACCTGGGCCCAGGCATGTTGTCATGTGTGATAATGGCCGTAACCTGGGATTGGCTCTGTAGCTTGGCAGCCTGCAACATATTCCATGCCTGGGCCACGTTTTTAACTCATTGCTGCTAATCATTTTAAAAAGGTACCCCAATGTTCCTGAGCTACTGGTGAAAGTGTGGCGCTTGTGCGGATAGTTTTTAAAGTCTATAGTTGCCGCTGCTAGCCTCTATGCACTCCTACAACGCCTGTACCTGCTGGAACAACGGCTGTTGTGCGACGTCTCCACACTGCTGGCACTAAACATATCATGTGTTGAGCAGAGTGTGTGAGCTGCACAGACCTTTGATGTAGTTCCAACTCCAAAACCCTCGGGTTCGTCAAAGTCAACTCCCTCAGTTGCTCAACCATGAGTGGCCATGGGTGGCAGACTTATGTGAAATCCCATCCCATCCATTGCACTGGACACGAAACATTAGCATGCGCTCAGCACAACTTCGGATATGGCAGCTGCGTTAAGCAGGGTGCAGGGTACAACACAGACCAGGCCCGAGCACCAGGAACAGGTGTTAGAAATACTGCAGCATCTGCCATTTCCTTCCAATTTTGGGGTTTTGGACCCGCCACCGACTTGTCTGGACCTAAGTGGGGATCATGAGACACAGTTGCCATCAAGGCAAGCTGTGGTCATGTGCGGTTTGCAGTAAGGGGGCAGTGCGCAATTGGAAGAGGAGTTGGTGGATGATGAGGCCACCGACCCCACATGGACAGGGGTGATGTCTAGGGGCTTAAGCAGTGTAGATGTAGAGGGAAGCTAAATCAACAAAAATCCTGGGTAGAAGCAAAGGCATAAACTGGGGTGATGTTTAGGGGCTAAAGCAGTGTAGATGTGGAGGGAAGCTAAATCAACAAAAAACCTGGGTAGAAGCAAAGGCATAAACTGGGGTGATGTTTAGGGGCTAAAGCAGTGTAGATGTGGAGGGAAGCTAATTCAACAAAAAAAACAGGGTAGAAGCAAAGGCATAAACTGGGGTGATGTTTAGGGGTGAAAGCAGTGTAGATGTGGAGGGAAGCTAAGCAGCAAAAACAGTGGGTAGAAGCAAAGGCATGCAAAACTCTACCCTGTTGGAAGACTTATTCCTAGGTCTGGAACACGTTAATGGCCCCCCTGGACAAATTACTGCCACTCAGGGGCCTAGTGTCACCAGGAGGGACAAGTATAGGCGCATGTTGTGGGAATATCTGGCCGACACCAGCTCTGTCCTCTCCGATCCCTCTGTGCTCTACAGCCTACACTTATTTTCTCATCTTTTTTTCTGAACTGCACATCTCTTGCCTGCTTCCTTTGGGATCTTAGAAATGGTGGTCCACTTCCACAGATGGTAACTTCAATAGACAGTGTAACGGGAGTAGCTGAGGGATCGCTGTCTTAACCACTTTTTGGCACAAAATTAACTTCCAAAGCCAAATATGGTGCAAGTATATGATGCAAGGACACCTACACACCTATCTCTGACACATTGGGGAGTTCACCCTCATGCGCCCTTTTGGCCTGCACCATCATGCGCCTCTTCCCAGCCACTCCACATTTCCCAAGCTTTTCATTGCAGGCAGAAGTACAACACAACCCACCCCCATGCCCAAGCCTTTAACAGCCTCATCGATAAACTGCTGGCCCTGGAGATGTTGGTGTTTGTTTATGCTTCTGGAGACCCAGGCCTTCCGTCAGCAGATGGCAGCTGGGGCACCTCCCTATGCTGGGCCTAGCCGTTACTACTTCTCTTGGTGTGCTGTCTCTGCCTTGCGCCTGCATGTGTCCCATAACATCAGTCGGGCCCAGAGCTCTGCGCTTTGCTGCAAGGTCCACTTGACCACCGACACATGGACAAGCGCCTGTGGTCAGGGATGCTGCAGTGCTTATCTTTAATGACAGGCAGGGTGAATGTGGTGGAGTCTGTTCCCCGGGTGCAAACTGGGGTGGCCTATCTCCTCTCCCAGGCCAAAATTCATGGCAGGAGTAGACTGAAACCCTACGAAGCTGCAACCTCCACCCCAGCTACTAGCGGAAAACACTGTAACACTGGCATGGGGAGATGTCAGCAGGCCGTGCTGAAACTGATCAGCTTGGGGGACAGACAGCACAGTGCCTCCGAGGTCAGGGATGCCATCCTGGCTGAGATGGCATTTTTTTTTCCCTGCTACACCTGGGGCCTGGCATTTTTGCGCCTGTGATAATGGCTGGAACCTGGTAGCAGATCTTGAGCTTGCCAGACTCAAACACGGTCCACGCATGGCCCACGTTTTCCAACTTGTTGGTGCCATGTTTCTTTGAAACCTACACCATTGTGCCTGATATACAGGTCAAAGTGGGGCCATTTTCGTAAGTGAGAACTAGCCTCTGCTAGGCAGAAAACATTCAGAGCACACTCCTCTCATCTTCGCACCGTTGGCTGGCGGAGGAAGACGAGGGGGTTGGAGTGGCATCTGATGTCCCTGTCCCACACGAGGCTAGAGGGTGCACTTCAGTGCATCCCATTGCTTCACCACAAATGGTGTGAAGGGGAGTGGAAAATGGAGGAAATGGAGAGTGACCCTTACAGTTGGGGCCAGCAAAGGCATGCCAAGTAACACACTGGCACACATGGCTGACTTCATCTTGGGTTGCTTTTCAACATATATTTCACATCATGAAGAACAAATAATACTGGATTTTTACAAGCCTCGAACCCCGGTCTAGGTCTAATGTCTGTTCCTTTTTATATTAGGGGAGAGGGAAAAAAATTACTTCAGTGATACGTTTAGCGTACATAGACTGACTATTAATGTGTATCCCACTTAGTGTTGTTAGGGTTACACACCGTCACAACCTGGCTAAAGCTTCTATAGCTGTTAATAAAGTCAACATAACTTTACGGTATCCAAAAAGACAGCTGGTACCGACAGAGAGCAAGACAAATGTCACCCAAAGCTGTGAGCTCTGAACACCCACAGTGACTTTGGCGTCATCATCATTATAAGGGAGCGGGTGGTAATAAATAACTTGGCAGTGCCTAAAACCCAAAAAGCTTATAAAACTATATTTACATTAAGATACACAAATGACACTTTTCAGTAGCATGTCATGAGACAAGCTGATAAGCTCTTCCTTTGTGCAGTGCTATTTGAAAGTTAAATGCTGCCTTTATTTTAATTCTGGAGAAGGTGCAGACATTAGATTTAGAACATGTTGTCTTCATTGTCCAAATCCTCTATATAGGTAACGTGTTTTTCGGGCCGAGCTGTCTGGGAACGAGCTGGTGCAGCACTGACAACCTGGGTGAATATGGCAAGAGCCTGAGATGTAGGGTGAATGAATCCCCAAATTATTTGTGGAATTCCCAGTGAGACAATGGCACTATCTACCAGTAGCAAAAATTGTGGGTGCACGTAACCCCAATATATTCTTTGAATTACCAGTCAGAAACTGGCACTATATGGCAGTAGCAAGAAATGAGGGTATTTGTAACCCCAATATATTCTTTGAATTCCCAGTGAGACAATGGCACTGTATAGCAGTAGCAAAAATTGTGGGTGCACGTAACCCCAATATATTCTTTGAATTCCCAGTCAGACAATGGCACTATATACCAGTAGTAAAAATTGTGGGTGCACATAACCCCAATATATTCTTTGAATTCCTAGTCAGACAATGGCACTGTATAGCAGTAGCAAAAATTGTGGGTGCACGTAACCCCCATATATTCTTTGAATTCCCAGTCAGACAATGGCACTATATGGCAGTAGCAAAAATTGTGGGTGCACGTAACCCCAATATATTCTTTGAATTCCCAGTCAGACAATGGCACTATATACCAGTAGCAAAAATTGTGGGTGCACGTAACCCCAATATATTCTTTGAATTACCAGTCAGAAACTGGCACTATATAGCAGTAGCAAAAATTGTGGGTGCACATAACCCCCATATATTCTTTGAATTCCCAGTCAGACAATGGCACTGTATACCAGTAGTAAAAATTGTGGGTGCACATAACCCCCATATATTCTTTGAATTCCCAGTCAGACAATGGCACTGTATACCAGTAGCAAAAATTGTGGGTGTATATAGCCCCAATTCTATTGCTAGGGGACTTGCAGGGTATTTCTGAGGTGAAGGTGGGGGGGCACACCGTTGGAACGGGGATTTGGGGTGTATATATGGGGTATACGGGAATACACTGTCAGTGTGTTCCATTCAGGATCCTGGGAAAGCTGGGTTGCGGCGATTGAGCCCGTCAGTGCCACGTTACACTGACAAGCTTCTCCCTGGAATTGAAGTTATATGTAAGCCCAATATATTCTTTGAATTCCCAGTCAGACAATGGCACTATATACCAGTAGCAAGAAATGAGGGTATTTATAACCCCAATATATTCTTTGAATTCCCAGTCAGACAATGGCACTATATGGCAGTAGCAAAAATAGTGGGTGTATATAGCCCCAATTCTATTGCTAGGGGACTTGCAGGGTATTTCTGGGGTGAAGGTGGGGGGGCACACCGTTGGAACGGGTATCGGGGGTATATATCGGGTATACGGGAATACACTGTCAGTGTATTCCATTCAGGATCCTGGGAAAGCTGGGTTGCGGCGATTGAGCCTGTCAGTGCCACGTTACACTGACAAGCTTCTCCCTGGAATTTAGCTCTTATAAGAGCTGTTGGTTGTCTTCTCCTTCCTATCCTAGCCTGTCCCTGCCTACCCAGAATCTAAGCCCTAGCTAGCTGAACGGAAACCTCCGTCCCCGGTGAATTGCAAGCTTAGAATGACGCGAACCTGGGCATCGCTGTTCTTTTAAATTAGAGGTCACATGTTTTCGGCAGCCAATGGGTTTTGCCTACTTTTTTCAACGTCACCGGTGTCGTAGTTCCTGTCCCACCTACCCTGCACTGTTATTGGAGCAAAAAAGGCGCCAGGGAAGGTGGGAGGGGAATCGAGTAATGGCGCACTTTACCACGCGGTGTTCGATTCGATTCGAACATGCCGAACAGCCTAATATCCGATCGAACATGAGTTCGATAGAACACTGTTCGCTCATCTCTAATACCGACGTTTCTTTTTTGTTAGATGAGTCCTCCCATTCTCTCTTCTCTTGTAAGTTCTACTTAAGGGGTTAAAGAAAATTATTATGTTCCCCACTAAATGTAATGAAGGTTTTACATCTTGTAACCATTTTATAAAGATTTCTTCTATGGCTCAGGAATGGATAATACAACTTCCTGTAGTGGTGATCAGAATTTGCCCAGAGATGGCGAGAATACCTCCAGAGATGGTGAGGACTCCTCCAGAGATGGCGAGAATACCTCCAGAGATGGTGAGGACTTCTCCAGAGATGGTGAGGACTCCTCCAGAGATGGCGAGAATACCTCCAGAGATGGTGAGGACTTCTCCAGAGATGGTGAGGACTCCTCCAGAGATGGTGAGGACTTCTCCAGAGATGGTGAGGACTCCTCCAGAGATGGTGAGGACTTCTCCAGAGATGGTGAGGACTCCTCCAGAGATGGTGAGGACTTCTCCAGAGATGGTGAGGACTCCTCCAGAGATGGTGAGGACTCCTCCAGAGATGGTGAGGACTTCTCCAGAGATGGTGAGGACTCCTCCAGTAATGGTAAGGGTTCCTCCTCTTCTTCTTCTTCCTGCTCACAACATTCGTTATAGTATTATACTGTATACAGATCTGCCTAATATTGGATAGGTTCCTCTCATACCATCGATGTGACCCATAAGGTTGGCGCGGCTGTGGTATGATATATATTTTTTCACCACTGATGTATTACAGTATTACACTGTGACATCACCATGACAATACTGGGATAGGTCCTAGCGGGTCTATAACCTCTAATATTGGCACAGTGTCTGATATGATGTATTCTCCCGCCACTGCACCACCCATGTTTGGTTTTATGGCAGACAGTAGGGGAACATCACAGTTGGATGGCCTAATGTAGTCCGGCCGTCATATCTATGAGTTCTATATCTGTAGATTCCCACTTTGGACATGTCGTAGGCACAAATCTACGAATAGACTTCCCTTAATCTGGCTGTATGTTTATATGTATTCAATAATGAAAGACAATGTTTCCTCTAGATCCATCCTAATAGTGCAGGTAAGTGACAGGTTGTGGAGTCTCCTCTGTAGAAGCTTCTAGAATGATCCAGGACAGGAATATTCTCCATACAATGCTGCCAGTCTTCTCCATGTCCTAGAAGATTTCATTCTTGTGTCTCCTTCATGTCCTAGATGATGAGACCCGGCAGTTTTATCGGCAGCTTTGTCAGTATGAAGATTATGTAGTGAAGATCACACGGGTATATTTCCGACATGATCTGCTCTATATTGTGGAAAACTTTGGAAGTATTATTCCTCTCTTGGATGAGCTGCGTTCCCAAAATTTCCCTGATGTTGAGGTGAGAAGAGATGACCTGCCAGTGTTATGTCCAAGTGTTGCGTGTGATATCATGTGTTATAGGAACACTCCAGTCCACATCACTATAATAAGTGGATGAATCTTGCCACTTCTTTCCCCATTGCAACAAATAGGCATCAGCTTATATTTAGGGTTGGGCAAACTGACTCGAAACAAACCGGATTCGACCCGAATATTTGGGTTTCCTCTCGGACTAACTAAAGTGGCCATTGTGAGATGATTTGTGGTTATTTGTGGGGTCTTTTCAAACCCCAGAGTATAATACGTAGATGCCCAGGGGAAGTGTTAAAAAAATTCATACCCCATTCCTTCCTTGTGGCGTCCATTGATCTGGAGACATTTCTGTGACATAATGCGCCCGGGGTCACCACTGAGGTCTGTGATTGGGCCATAACGGTGACATGAGCATGCAAAGCAATGTTATAATTAGGGATTTATATTTTGCCCCCTCCCCAAAGAGTAAGTGTGACGAATCGCACCGCTCAGCCCAGGCCTCCGGCCTCCAAGGTGCAAGCAATCCGCCTCCACCTTAGCCACCCGGCCGCAGCCGCTGGCCTTTGCCACGGGCGAAACCGCGATCGCCTTCTTATCTATACCGTCTGCTCCCACAACCAGAGAGAGGATTGGGCCTTAAGGGATAATACGAGAAAAGCCTTCTAAAGTTTTGAAATTTTATTAACCCAAGATGGTCGATACCAGTCATCCAGAATATAGATATAAAGATATACCCTGGCGGTTACAAGCTTATACGGTTACAGAAAGGTATGATACGGTGCGGTAAGATAAAACAGATTAAAAGATTAGAAACAGAAACAGTCCTTAGGCACACGGCGCTTCTGCAGCCAGCGCATGATATCCATAAGGCAAGAGATACAGTCCATTATAGTCCATGGTGGGGGCACATACAGCTCCCCCCCAGAACATATAGCAATAAAGAGAGTTTTTCCATACCGGTGTAAAAAGTCCATAAAAAAAGGTCCATAGTCCATGATCAGATGAGAGTTACATCATACTCCTCATATTCCATAAGTCCATGGGTGTTAAAAATTCATAAGACTTCATCATAATCCATAAATCCTTGGGGGTCAAGTAGCACATGGCTTTCTTTCAAAGTCCCTCAGCCACATGGCTTTCTTTCAAAGAGCGGTGCGATTCGTCACACTTACTCTTTGGGGAGGGGACAAAATATAAATCCCTAATGATGACGAATTAAACTTGAAAATTTTACTTTTGGTTGGTGAGTGCCCTGTTTCCCTTTACAATTTTTTGCCCAAAACTTTTTTATATATCCTTTGAACAGTGAGCACCACCTATATACCACATCACTTTGCCTGCTATTCATACCTTGTTGCCGTATACACATTGAGGTGTTGTATTTTAACACAGAACGGTGCCACTACTTTCATATATCTTTTTAGTTTATTTAAAAATGTGTGTCTTGCTACTACACACCTGAAGATCTAATTTTCACAATGGTAACATTTTCCCTTGTCAAAATATTCTCCTAAATCCATATAACACTTTGAATTTATCTATGGAGTCAGGCTGTCTACTACAAGGTGTTAGGAGAACTCTCCGTGCGCTGAGCCAAGATGGCCCCCTGCTAAGAATAATGAAGTTAGCACAGATGTGTTAATGCGTTAGCCAGAAGATGACAATGGCTTTCCTCCTAACAATTGGCAACATATAATTAGATTTTCCTTGGGCAATATCCCCCACATCCTACTAATCAGGTAGAGGAAATTCCTCTGAGGCAAATGGCAATTACAGACCAGATAAGCCATTTTTGACCACGCCTCCAAGATATACAGCTCTGAGGGTCAGTCAACACAATACATAGATAGTTATAAATATAGCTGAGAATCATGATTGGGGTCCGATTCATCACAGTAAGTTATAAGCATCCCAAAATTGTGCAATTGCAAAATACTAAAATCTTGCAAAAAACAAGTCTGCACATAACTACATCAATGGAAAAAATGAAAAAGTTCTGACTTTCAGAATGTGACAGTGAAAAAGTAAAATTACTGTGTCCCAAAGGCATGAAATATCTGTGTATGTTAACCCTTTGTGTTATGTTTCTTTGCATAATAACCTTCCTTCCTTGTGTTCTAGAAATACCTGAGTCTAGAAAATAATAGAAAAAGATTGGCCCGGACTTTACTACAGGATATATTCCACATAGGAAGGGAAGCTGTGATAGCATTGTGGGTCAGTCTATATGTCTTACGAAAGAATAATCATTATTCCCCTTGTCTTTTCGGAACATTGGAGGAAATCCATCAGAGAGGTAACATATGTATGTATGAGATGTGTCATACAGGTAACATTGTGTATGTGATGTGTCCGTCATACAGGTAACATTGTGTATGAGATGTGTCCGTCATACAGGTAACATTGTGTATGTGATGTGTCCGTCATACAGGTAACATTGTGTATGTGATGTGTCAGTCATACAGGTAACATTGTGTATGTGATGTGTCATACAGGTAACATTGTGTATGTGATGTGTCCGTCATACAGGTAACATTGTGTATGTGATGTGTCCGTCATAGAGGTAACATTGTGTATGTGATGTGTCATACGGGTAACATTGTGTATGCGATGTGTCCGTCATACAGGTAACATTGTGTATGAGATGTGTCAGTCATACAGGTAACATTGTGTATGTGATGTGTCATACAGGTAACATTGTGTATGTGATGTGTCCGTCATACAGGTAACATTGTGTATGTGATGTGTCCGTCATAGAGGTAACATTGTGTATGTGATGTGTCATACGGGTAACATTGTGTATGCGATGTGTCCGTCATACAGGTAACATTGTGTATGAGATGTGTCCGTCATACAGGTAACATTGTGTATGTGATGTGTCATACAGGTAACATTGTGTATGTGATGTGTCATACAGGTAACATTGTGTATGTGATGTGTCATACAGGTAACATTGTGTATGCGATGTGTCCGTCATACAGGTAACATTGTGTATGAGATGTGTCCGTCATACAGGTAACATTGTGTATGTGATGTGTCCGTCATACAGGTAACATTGTGTATGTGATGTGTCATACAGGTAACATTGTGTATGCGATGTGTCAGTCATACAGGTAACATTGTGTATGTGATGTGTCATACAGGTAACATTGTGTATGTCATGTGTCCGTCATACAGGTAACATTGTGTATGTGATGTATCATACAGGTAACATTGTGTATGTGATGTGTCATACAGGTAACATTGTGTATGCGATGTGTCCGTCATACTGGTAACATTGTGTATGAGATGTCTCATACAGGTAACATTGTGTATGTGATGTGTCATACAGGTAACATTGTGTATGGGATGTGTCCGTCATACAGGTAACATTGTGTATGAGATGTGTCATACAGGTAACATTGTGTATGAGATGTGTCCGTCATACAGGTAACATTGTGTATGGGATGTATCATACAGGTAACATTGTGTATGTGATGTGTCATACAGGTAACATTGTGTATGTGATGTGTCATACAGGTAACACTGTGTATGGGATGTGTCCGTCATACAGGTAACATTGTGTATGTGATGTAACATTGTATATGTGATGTGTCATACAGGTAACATTGTGTATGTGATGTGTCATACAGGTAACATTGTGTATGTGATGTATCATACAGGTAACATTGTGTATGTGATGTGTCATACAGGTAACACTGTGTATGGGATGTGTCCGTCATACAGGTAACATTGTGTATGTGATGTGTCAGTGATACAGGTAACATTGTGCATGTAATGTGTCCGTCATACAGGTAACATTGTGTATGGGATGTGTCCGTCATACAGGTAACATTGTGTATGTGATGTATCATACAGGTAACATTGTGTATGTGATGTGTCATACAGGTAACATTGTGTATGTGATGTGTCATACAGGTAACACTGTGTATGGGATGTGTCCGTCATACAGGTAACATTGTGTATGTGATGTGTCAGTGATACAGGTAACATTGTGCATGTAATGTGTCCGTCATACAGGTAACATTGTGCATGTAATGTGTCCGTCATACAGGTAACATTGTGTATGTGATGTGTCCGTCATACAGGTAACATTGTGTATGTGATGTGTCATACGGGTAACCTTGTGTATGTGATGTGTCCGTCATACAGGTAACATTGTGTATGTCATGTGTCATTCAGGTAACATTGCGTATGTGATGTGTCCGTCGTACAGGTAAAATTAAAGGGATCCATTTATTGGAATCCCATTTTTTTCTCCCTAACACATAGGAATAGCCTTAAGAAAGGCTATTCTTCTCCTACCTTTAGATGTCTTCTCTGCACCGCCATTCGGTAGAAATCCTGGTTTTCTTCTGTATGCAAATGAGTTCTCTCGCAGCACTGGGGGCGGTCCCCAGCTCTCAAACCGCACTGGGGCGTCTACAATGCTGCGAGAAAACTCTCCGGCGACACCTCTATCTTCGTCTGGAACGCCTCTCTCCAGATCTTCTTCTGTCCTGGGTTTCAAACTTCTAGGCATACGCCGTCGGCTCTTCCATCGGACCTCGGGCAGAGCCGACAGCACATGCCCACGGGCATTATCTTGTGGCCGATCACAACCAGTTTACTGTGTACCTGAACCTATGTCTGAACATGAAGGGGATTCACTGGCTACCCAGTTGATCAGTATCAACACTTTGAGCTTTGGGTCCTGGATGATCGGCCAAACATCTCATATTGCAGTCTTTCAGTCGATCTAATCTGGGTTCTAAATTTAGAGTCACTGACGGGTAATTTACTCAATGTATTTCTGAAAAGTCACTGCAGGAGCAAATCTATAAAACATAACCTTTAATAAAGTTTCATTAAAAAAAAAAAATGGCCTATTAAAATAATAGTTGATGATAGGGACTAGTAAATATGCACAGGGTTTAATCTATGAGTGAGTGCTGGGTATGTTAATAAAAGGGTTAAAAATCTTTATACTGTGGCTGAAATTGACACAGAACTTATTGGCATGTTTTGTTGACACTATGATCATAGATCTGCAGCATGTTACTCTATCTAATAATAAGTTAACATCTTTGTGCATTAAACATGGTTCCACACTAAGTCATCAAATTCCTACATAAGCTCTGTGATATAGAACTCTTTAGATCTATCAGATAAACAGAGAGACATCATGATGATGATTGTGGTGAATTCAGCTATTTACAGGTCTGGCTGTGACCTGTGGTGCTGCAGCCGACGATACTATGGATTGTATGAGCGTCTGTCATTTGGTTGACACCCCCGGGAGGCAGCCAGACGTCACGAAGGGCGTGCCCAATGGAGACACGCCACGTCATCGGCGGGCGGGCCAGGGGGCGTGGCCTTCACCTTAAATGTGTGAGAGAGCCGGCGCGCACACCGGCATTACAAAGGTACCGCGTCCTACCATCAAGGGCGCGGGAAATGCAGTTTTAACTGCAAAATACATCGATCCCGATACTTAAGTCCTCCTGATGAGCTAATGTATTTAGCGAAACGCGTAGAGGGGAAACCGGGGGCCTGACTTTATTAGGGACCTGGCTAAATGAGCATAGGGGTTAATCTTGGTCACATATGGCTTACCTATAGCTGTATTATATCACTCTGGTGCTGATTGAGGGGCGGCTGACTAGCATTATACCGCTCCCTGTGTGTATGTTAGGGTGGGCTAAGTATTGCTACATACAGGGGAATGATACTACGGCTTGTGGGAGGTTGGTAAAACTATATTGACCGCAGAGCTTTCATCACCTGTTTAATAGAACAACTGCCTGACTACATGAGTTATTTTCCCTATACAAATATAATCCAGACATCAAAGGATTAGTTCTCAGCTCAGAAAAGACCTAGTGTGAGCTATACAGGGAGAAATAATTTTGATATGTGACCAATTAACCTTCTTTGCAATAATATAACCCAGACATCAAGGGGTTATTATATGTGTGGCTTTCAATGTATCCAGTGTTAGCTACACAGGGATAAATATTGCATATGACTGTATGGAAAGGCGATACAAAAAGTGACTGGTGTTTGCCTATATCTATTAGAAGTCATATTGCATTAATGCTATTATTTTAATAGGCCATTTTTTTTTTTTTAATGAAACTTTATTAAAGGTTATGTTTTATAGATTTGCTCCTGCAGTGGGTTCTAAATTTAGTTTGGTGTCAATCATCAGAATTTTGAGAGGGCTCTTGCCTGGAATCTGAAGATTCCCATGACCTTGCCCTGTATGTTCTAATTATGTGTCTGATGGTGTGTATGTTACCATTGTCATACTGCAAGTCATACTGTCATAGAAGGTGGAGCTTACCGCAACTTGACCAACAACTGGTTCTATCCTCTCTGCAGTTATGATCCACAGGGAGGCAATAGCCTTCAATTCACAAAGTAGATGTTGTGCATGCCCTTAATTGAACTGGAAAAGGAACTTCACTTCTATCACTGGAAGAGAATCTCATTACGATGGTCACTCGGGTTGGACTGGGATACAGGAATACAACTTTCTTGATTGAGAGACAAAGTAGATGCCACTTCCTAAGGACAAAGCCATTATGTAGGTTCCTTAGCCTGGTGTGGCAAGTCAGATTTGGCCTGTAATTGTTCAAAGGACAGTCAACTATTCCCATCTTGTAAATTCCCCAAAAAGTAAATCCCTTGTTTCCTCCAATGGTCTCCGCCCATGAGAGATTATCCAAAGTGTCCTCATAGAAATCCTTCTCCTGTTTCCACCCCTGGTGAGTGCATGGAGATCAGAGGTAATTCATCTCCAGGACTTGTTCTGCTCCAGGATGAAATCTGCCAGAACAGGAGGATGATTATAAATCACACTCTATGCTGGGAATGCTCCACCTTTTGTCTGGACTTATAAAATAGTAGAATTCCCCAACCCCAAGACCTAAATCTGCAGAACTAGTGAAGTTCTAGTCTAGTATAACATCAAGAACGGACATCATTGGACATCAGTGATCAGGATACAATGGAGGTGCAGGGGCCGGGGCGTTCCTCCATTACCTATAGGACCATTACACCTTGTCAGTGACTGTATAATTTCATATATATATAACATCTATACATCCAGTACTGAGGACGTCTATACACAAGAGAATCCTACTAATCTGGCATTTCTTATTAGGTGACATTCTGGTAAAGCAACTCCGACTAGAAGAACACGGACATGAAATTCCTCCAGAACTGACAGGTAAGTGCACATGATATAGACTTATTATAGTAACAATAGTCACAGTCTACACGAAGCCAAACCAATAAACCCAAGGTATAAAGTAATTACCACTGACTACAGATGAGAAAACTAATTTGTAATGAAGCAGTTTCAATCCAAATTTTCCAAAAGTTTTGTTTTTTAACCAAACAAAACTAGAGATGGGCGAAACCTCCCAAGATTTGTTTTATTTCGGGTAGCCAGATTTGTTTTGGGTTGAACAAGTGTCATACAAATCACAGCTTAACTTGGCTTAAAACATAGTGTAGAATACTCTTAGGACATCTAGGTACCTATCTATAATACATAGTGTAGAATACTCTTAGGGCTCCTAGGAACCTATCTACAATACATAGTATAGAATACTCTTAGGGCTCCTAGGAACCTATCTATAATACATAGTGTAGAATACTCTTAGGGCTCCTAGGAACCTATCTATAATACATAGTGTAGAATACTCTTAGGGCTCCTAGGAACCTATCTATAATACATAGTGTAGAATACTCTTAGGGCTCCTAGGAACCTATCTATAAAACATAGTGTAGAATACTCTTAGGACTCCTAGGAACCTATCTATAATACATAGTGTAGAATACTCTTAGGGCCCCTAGGAACCTATCTATAATACATAGTGTAGAATACTCTTAGGACTCCTAGGAACCTATCTATAATACATAGTGTAGAATACTCTTAGGACTCCTAGGAACCTATCTATAATACATAGTGTAGAATACTCTTAGGGCCCCTAGGAACCTATCTATAATACATAGTGTAGAATACTCTTAGGGCTCCTAGGACTATATATCTATAAAACATAGTGTAGAATACTCTTAGGACTCCTAGGAACCTATCTATAATACATAGTGTAGAATACTCTTAGGACTCCTAGGAACCTATCTATAAAACATAGTGTAGAATACTCTTAGGACTCCTAGGAACCTATCTATAATACATAGTGTAGAATACTCTTAGGGCCCCTAGGAACCTATCTATAATACATAGTGTAGAATACTCTTAGGACTCCTAGGAACCTATCTATAATACATAGTGTAGAATACTCTTAGGACTCCTAGGAACCTATCTATAATACATAGTGTAGAATACTCTTAGGGCCCCTAGGAACCTATCTATAATACATAGTGTAGAATACTCTTAGGGCTCCTAGGACTATATATCTATAAAACATAGTGTAGAATACTCTTAGGACTCCTAGGAACCTATCTATAATACATAGTGTAGAATACTCTTAGGACTCCTAGGAACCTATCTATAATACATAGTGTAGAATACTCTTAGGGCTCCTAGGAACCTATCTATAAAACATAGTGTAGAATACTCTTAGGGCTCCTAGGAACCTATCTATAATACATAGTGTAGAATACTCTTAGGGCTCCTAGGAACCTATCTATAAAACATAGTGTAGAATACTCTTAGGGCTCCTAGGAACCTATCTATAATACATAGAGTAGAATACTCTTAGGACTCCTAGGAACCTATCTATAATACATAGTGTAGAATACTCTTAGGACTCCTAGGAACCTATCTATAATACACAGTGTAGAATAATCTTAGGACTCCTAGGAACCTATCTATAAAACATAGTGTAGAATACTCTTAGGGCTCCTAGGAACCTATCTATAAAACATAGTGTAGAACACTGTCAGGGCTCCTATTAGCGGACCTACTGCATAATCTATAACTATATTGCAATCTATTGGATATTTTATACATTGCTATTGGGGTTGGCCATAGACCAGCCTCAGTAGTAATTTTCCTATGACAGATCTGGGAGCTTCATTAGGCTCCCGGCTGTCACAGGAACAGGACGGCTCCCATGACCATGCCATGCGGGAGCCGTCCTGCAACAAGAAAGGTATGGGGCCAGCCCGGGGACTACTTTTATTCTTTAGGGAGGAGCTTTCACATAGTAATGCACTTTACTACATCAGTATTTATTATCCCTTCTATGAGTATTGACTGGGGTAAAGTACACCGATAACGTCTGTCTTGAGCTTACAATAAAAACATTCTCTAGTATTAACCACTTACTTTATGCTGTTTTGTTCAACAATATTTTGTAGGGTTTCAGCCTCTTATCTTCACAGTTATTACTCTTTTTTTCTGTAGACTTACAGAATTGTCACAAGAGATATTTACATGGCATTACTAAGAAATAGAGATGAGCGAACAGTGTTCTATCGAACTCATGTTCGATCGGATATTAGGCTGTTCGGCATGTTCGAATCGAATCGAACACCGCGTGGTAAAGTGCGCCATTACTCGATTCCCCTCCCACCTTCCCTGGCGCCTTTTTTGCTCCAATAACAGCGCAGGGTAGGTGGGACAGGAACTACGACACCGGTGACGTTGAAAAAAGTAGGCAAAACCCATTGGCTGCCGAAAACATGTGACCTCTAATTTAAAAGAACAGCGACGCCCAGCTTCGCGTCATTCTGAGCTTGCAATTCACCGAGGACGGAGGTTTCCGTCCAGTTAGCTAGGGCTTAGATTCTGGGTAGGCAGGGACAGGCTAGGATAGGAAGGAGAAGACAACCAACAGCTCTTATAAGAGCTAAATTCCAGGGAGAAGCTTGTCAGTGTAACGTGGCACTGACGGGCTCAATCGCCGCAACCCAGCTTTCCCAGGATCCTGAATGGAATACACTGTCAGTGTATTCCCGTATACCCGATATATACCCCCGATACCCGTTCCAACGGTGTGCCCCCCCACCTTCACCCCAGAAATACCCTGCAAGTCCCCTAGCAATAGAATTGGGGCTATATACACCCACTATTTTTGCTACTGCCATATAGTGCCATTGTCTCACTGGGAATTCAAAGAATATATTGGGCTTACATATAACTTCAATTCCAGGGAGAAGCTTGTCAGTGTAACGTGGCACTGACGGGCTCAATCGCCGCAACCCAGCTTTCCCAGGATCCTGAATGGAACACACTGACAGTGTATTCCCGTATACCCCATATATACACCCCAAATCCCCGTTCCAACGGTGTGCCCCCCACCTTCACCTCAGAAATACCCTGCAAGTCCCCTAGCAATAGAATTGGGGCTATATACACCCACAATTTTTGCTACTGGTATACAGTGCCATTGTCTGACTGGGAATTCAAAGAATATATGGGGGTTATGTGCACCCACAATTTTTAATACTGGTATATAGTGCCATTGTCTGACTGGGAATTCAAAGAATATATGGGGGTTATGTGCACCCACAATTTTTACTACTGGTATACAGTGCCATTGTCTGACTGGGAATTCAAAGAATATATGGGGGTTACGTGCACCCACAATTTTTAATACTGGTATACAGTGCCATTGTCTGACTGGGAATTCAAAGAATATATGGGGGTTATGTGCACCCACAATTTTTAATACTGGTATACAGTGCCATTGTCTGACTGGGAATTCAAAGAATATATGGGGGTTACGTGCACCCACAATTTTTAATACTGGTATACAGTGCCATTGTCTGACTGGGAATTCAAAGAATATATGGGGGTTATGTGCACCCACAATTTTTAATACTGGTATATAGTGCCATTGTCTGACTGGGAATTCAAAGAATATATGGGGGTTATGTGCACCCACAATTTTTAATACTGCTATACAGTGCCATTGTCTGACTGGGAATTCAAAGAATATATGGGGGTTACGTGCACCCACAATTTTTAATACTGGTATACAGTGCCATTGTCTGACTGGGAATTCAAAGAATATATGGGGGTTATGTGCACCCACAATTTTTAATACTGGTATACAGTGCCATTGTCTGACTGGGAATTCAAAGAATATATGGGGGTTATGTGCACCCACAATTTTTAATACTGGTATACAGTGCCATTGTCTGACTGGGAATTCAAAGAATATATGGGGGTTATGTGCACCCACAATTTTTAATACTGGTATATAGTGCCATTGTCTGACTGGGAATTCAAAGAATATATGGGGGTTACGTGCACCCACAATTTTTAATACTGGTATACAGTGCCATTGTCTGACTGGGAATTCAAAGAATATATGGGGGTTACGTGCACCCACAATTTTTAATACTGCTATACAGTTCCTTTGTCTCACTGGGAATTCAAAGAATATATGGGGGTTATGTGCACCCACAATTTTTAATACTGGTATACAGTGCCATTGTCTGACTGGGAATTCAAAGAATATATGGGGGTTACGTGCACCCACAATTTTTAATACTGCTATACAGTTCCTTTGTCTCACTGGGAATTCAAAGAATATATGGGGGTTATGTGCACCCACAATTTTTAATACTGGTATACAGTGCCATTGTCTGACTGGGAATTCAAAGAATATATGGGGGTTATGTGCACCCACAATTTTTAATACTGGTATACAGTGCCATTGTCTGACTGGGAATTCAAAGAATATATGGGGGTTATGTGCACCCACAATTTTTACTACTGGTATACAGTGCCATTGTCTGACTGGGAATTCAAAGAATATATGGGGGTTACGTGCACCCACAATTTTTAATACTGGTATACAGTGCCATTGTCTGACTGGGAATTCAAAGAATATATGGGGGTTATGTGCACCCACAATTTTTAATACTGGTATATAGTGCCATTGTCTGACTGGGAATTCAAAGAATATATGGGGGTTACGTGCACCCACAATTTTTAATACTGCTATACAGTGCCATTGTCTGACTGGGAATTCAAAGAATATATGGGGGTTATGTGCACCCACAATTTTTAATACTGGTATACAGTGCCATTGTCTGACTGGGAATTCAAAGAATATATGGGGGTTATGTGCACCCACAATTTTTACTACTGGTATACAGTGCCATTGTCTGACTGGGAATTCAAAGAATATATGGGGGTTACGTGCACCCACAATTTTTAATACTGGTATACAGTGCCATTGTCTGACTGGGAATTCAAAGAATATATGGGGGTTATGTGCACCCACAATTTTTAATACTGGTATACAGTGCCATTGTCTGACTGGGAATTCAAAGAATATATGGGGGTTACGTGCACCCACAATTTTTAATACTGGTATACAGTGCCATTGTCTGACTGGGAATTCAAAGAATATATGGGGGTTATGTGCACCCACAATTTTTAATACTGGTATACAGTGCCATTGTCTGACTGGGAATTCAAAGAATATATGGGGGTTATGTGCACCCACAATTTTTAATACTGGTATACAGTGCCATTGTCTGACTGGGAATTCAAAGAATATATGGGGGTTATGTGCACCCACAATTTTTAATACTGGTATATAGTGCCATTGTCTGACTGGGAATTCAAAGAATATATGGGGGTTACGTGCACCCACAATTTTTAATACTGCTATACAGTGCCATTGTCTGACTGGGAATTCAAAGAATATATGGGGGTTACGTGCACCCACAATTTTTAATACTGGTATACAGTGCCATTGTCTGACTGGGAATTCAAAGAATATATGGGGGTTATGTGCACCCACAATTTTTAATACTGGTATATAGTGCCATTGTCTGACTGGGAATTCAAAGAATATATGGGGGTTACGTGCACCCACAATTTTTAATACTGCTATACAGTGCCATTGTCTGACTGGGAATTCAAAGAATATATGGGGGTTACGTGCACCCACAATTTTTAATACTGGTATACAGTGCCATTGTCTGACTGGGAATTCAAAGAATATATGGGGGTTATGTGCACCCACAATTTTTAATACTGCTATACAGTTCCTTTGTCTCACTGGGAATTCAAAGAATATATGGGGGTTATGTGCACCCACAATTTTTAATACTGCTATACAGTTCCTTTGTCTCACTGGGAATTCAAAGAATATATGGGGGTTATGTGCACCCACAATTTTTAATACTGGTATACAGTGCCATTGTCTGACTGGGAATTCAAAGAATATATGGGGGTTATGTGCACCCACAATTTTTAATACTGGTATACAGTGCCATTGTCTGACTGGGAATTCAAAGAATATATGGGGGTTATGTGCACCCACAATTTTTACTACTGGTATACAGTGCCATTGTCTGACTGGGAATTCAAAGAATATATGGGGGTTACGTGCACCCACAATTTTTAATACTGGTATACAGTGCCATTGTCTGACTGGGAATTCAAAGAATATATGGGGGTTATGTGCACCCACAATTTTTAATACTGGTATATAGTGCCATTGTCTGACTGGGAATTCAAAGAATATATGGGGGTTACGTGCACCCACAATTTTTAATACTGCTATACAGTGCCATTGTCTGACTGGGAATTCAAAGAATATATGGGGGTTATGTGCACCCACAATTTTTAATACTGGTATACAGTGCCATTGTCTGACTGGGAATTCAAAGAATATATGGGGGTTATGTGCACCCACAATTTTTACTACTGGTATACAGTGCCATTGTCTGACTGGGAATTCAAAGAATATATGGGGGTTACGTGCACCCACAATTTTTAATACTGGTATACAGTGCCATTGTCTGACTGGGAATTCAAAGAATATATGGGGGTTATGTGCACCCACAATTTTTAATACTGGTATATAGTGCCATTGTCTGACTGGGAATTCAAAGAATATATGGGGGTTACGTGCACCCACAATTTTTAATACTGCTATACAGTGCCATTGTCTGACTGGGAATTCAAAGAATATATGGGGGTTATGTGCACCCACAATTTTTAATACTGGTATACAGTGCCATTGTCTGACTGGGAATTCAAAGAATATATGGGGGTTATGTGCACCCACAATTTTTACTACTGGTATACAGTGCCATTGTCTGACTGGGAATTCAAAGAATATATGGGGGTTACGTGCACCCACAATTTTTAATACTGGTATACAGTGCCATTGTCTGACTGGGAATTCAAAGAATATATGGGGGTTATGTGCACCCACAATTTTTAATACTGGTATACAGTGCCATTGTCTGACTGGGAATTCAAAGAATATATGGGGGTTACGTGCACCCACAATTTTTAATACTGGTATACAGTGCCATTGTCTGACTGGGAATTCAAAGAATATATGGGGGTTACGTGCACCCACAATTTTTAATACTGCTATACAGTGCCATTGTCTGACTGGGAATTCAAAGAATATATGGGGGTTATGTGCACCCACAATTTTTAATACTGGTATACAGTGCCATTGTCTGACTGGGAATTCAAAGAATATATGGGGGTTATGTGCACCCACAATTTTTACTACTGGTATACAGTGCCATTGTCTGACTGGGAATTCAAAGAATATATGGGGGTTACGTGCACCCACAATTTTTAATACTGGTATACAGTGCCATTGTCTGACTGGGAATTCAAAGAATATATGGGGGTTATGTGCACCCACAATTTTTAATACTGGTATATAGTGCCATTGTCTGACTGGGAATTCAAAGAATATATGGGGGTTACGTGCACCCACAATTTTTAATACTGCTATACAGTGCCATTGTCTGACTGGGAATTCAAAGAATATATGGGGGTTATGTGCACCCACAATTTTTAATACTGGTATACAGTGCCATTGTCTGACTGGGAATTCAAAGAATATATGGGGGTTATGTGCACCCACAATTTTTACTACTGGTATACAGTGCCATTGTCTGACTGGGAATTCAAAGAATATATGGGGGTTACGTGCACCCACAATTTTTAATACTGGTATACAGTGCCATTGTCTGACTGGGAATTCAAAGAATATATGGGGGTTATGTGCACCCACAATTTTTAATACTGGTATACAGTGCCATTGTCTGACTGGGAATTCAAAGAATATATGGGGGTTACGTGCACCCACAATTTTTAATACTGGTATACAGTGCCATTGTCTGACTGGGAATTCAAAGAATATATGGGGGTTATGTGCACCCACAATTTTTAATACTGGTATACAGTGCCATTGTCTGACTGGGAATTCAAAGAATATATGGGGGTTATGTGCACCCACAATTTTTAATACTGGTATATAGTGCCATTGTCTGACTGGGAATTCAAAGAATATATGGGGGTTACGTGCACCCACAATTTTTAATACTGCTATACAGTGCCATTGTCTGACTGGGAATTCAAAGAATATATGGGGGTTATGTGCACCCACAATTTTTAATACTGGTATACAGTGCCATTGTCTGACTGGGAATTCAAAGAATATATGGGGGTTACGTGCACCCACAATTTTTAATACTGCTATACAGTGCCATTGTCTGACTGGGAATTCAAAGAATATATGGGGGTTATGTGCACCCACAATTTTTAATACTGGTATACAGTGCCATTGTCTCACTGGGAATTCCACAAATAATTTGGGGATTCATTCACCCTACATCTCAGGCTCTTGCCATATTCACCCAGGTTGTCAGTGCTGCACCAGCTCGTTCCCAGACAGCTCGGCCCGAAAAACGCGTTACCTATATAGAGGATTTGGACAATGAAGACAACATGTTCTAAATCTAATGTCTGCACCTTCTCCAGAATTAAAATAAAGGCAGCGTTTAACTTTCAAATAGCACTGCACAAAGGAAGAGCTTATCAGCTTGTCTCATGACATGCTACTGAAAAGTTTCATTTGTGTATCTTAATGTAAATATAGTTGTATAAGCTTTTTGGGTTTTAGGCACTGCCAAGTTATTTATTACCACCCACTCCCTTATAATGATGATGACGCCAAAGTCACTGTGGGTGTTCAGAGCTCACAGCTTTGGGTGACATTTGTCTTGCTCTCTGTCGGTACCAGCTGTCTTTTTGGATACCGTAAAGTTATGTTGACTTTATTAACAGCTATAGAAGCTTTAGCCAGGTTGTGACGGTGTGTAACCCTAACAACACTAAGTGGGATACACATTAATAGTCAGTCTATGTACGCTAAACGTATCACTGAAGTAATTTTTTTTCCCTCTCCCCTAATATAAGAAAGGAACAGACATTAGACCTAGACCGGGGTTCGAGGCTTGAAAAAATCCAGTATTATTTGTTCTTCATGATGTGAAATATGTGTTGAAAAGCAACCCAAGATGAAGTCAGCCATGTGTGCCAGTGTGTTACTTGGCATGCCTTTGCTGGCCCCAACTGTAAGGGTCACTCTCCATTTCCTCCATTTTCCACTCCCCTTCACACCATTTGTGGTGAAGCAATGGGATGCACTGAAGTGCACCCTCTAGCCTCGTGTGGGATAGGGACATCAGATGCCACTCCAACCCCCTCGTCTTCCTCCGCCAGCCAACGGTGCGAAGATGAGAGGAGTGTGCTCTGAATGTTTTCTGCCTAGCAGAGGCTAGTTCTCACTTACGAAAATGGCCCCACTTTGACCTGTATATCAGGCACAATGGTGTAGGTTTCAAAGAAACATGGCACCAACAAGTTGGAAAACGTGGGCCATGCGTGGACCGTGTTTGAGTCTGGCAAGCTCCAGATCTGCTACCAGGTTCCAGCCATTATCACAGGCGCAAAAATGCCAGGCCCCAGGTGTAGCAGGGAAAAAAAAATGCCATCTCAGCCAGGATGGCATCCCTGACCTCGGAGGCACTGTGCTGTCTGTCCCCCAAGCTGATCAGTTTCAGCACGGCCTACTGACATCTCCCCATGCCAGTGTTACAGTGTTTTCCGCTAGTAGCTGGGGTGGAGGTTGCAGCTTCGTAGGGTTTCAGTCTACTCCTGCCATGGCCTGGGAGAGGAGATAGGCCACCCCAGTTTGCACCCGGGGAACAGACTCCACCACATTCACCCTGCCTGTCATTAAAGATAAGCACTGCAGCATCCCTGACCACAGGCGCTTGTCCATGTGTCGGTGGTCAAGTGGACCTTGCAGCAAAACGCAGAGCTCTGGGCCCGACTGATGTTATGGGACACATGCAGGCGCAAGGCAGAGACAGCACACCAAGAGAAGTAGTAACGGCTAGGCCCAGCATAGGGAGGTGCCCCAGCTGCCATCTGCTGACGGAAGGCCTGGGTCTCCAGAAGCATAAACAAACACCAACATCTCCAGGGCCAGCAGTTTATCGATGAGGCTGTTACAGGCTTGGGCATGGGGGTGGGTTGTATTGTACTTCTGCCTGCAATGAAAAGCTTGGGAAATGTGGAGTGGCTGGGAAGAGGCGCATGATGGTGCAGGCCAAAAGGGCGCATGAGGGTGAACTCCCCAATGTGTCAGAGATAGGTGTGTAGGTGTCCTTGCATCATATACTTGCACCATATTTGGCTTTGGAAGTTAATTTTGTGCCAAAAAGTGGTTAAGACAGCGATCCCTCAGCTACTCCCGTTACACTGTCTATTGAAGTTACCATCTGTGGAAGTGGACCACCATTTCTAAGATCCCAAAGGAAGCAGGCAAGAGATGTGCAGTTCAGAAAAAAAGATGAGAAAATAAGTTTAGGCTGTAGAGCACAGAGGGATCGGAGAGGACAGAGCTGGTGTCGGCCAGGTATTCCCACAACATGCGCCTATACTTGTCCCTCCTGGTGACACTAGGCCCCTGAGTGGCAGTAATTTGTCCAGGGGGGCCATTAACGTGTTCCAGACCTAGGAATAAGTCTTCCAACAGGGTAGAGTTTTGCATGCCTTTGCTTCTACCCACTGTTTTTGCTGCTTAGCTTCCCTCCACATCTACTCTGCTTTCACCCCTAAACATCACCCCAGTTTATGCCTTTGCTTCTACCCAGGTTTTTTGTTGATTTAGCTTCCCTCTACATCTACACTGCTTTAGCCCCTAGACATCACCCCTGTCCATGTGGGGTCGGTGGCCTCGTCATCCACCAACTCCTCTTCCAATTGCGCACTGCCCCCTTACTGCAAACCGCACATGACCACAGCTTGCCTTGATGGCAACTGTGTCTCATGATCCCCACTTAGGTCCAGACAAGTCGGTGGCGGGTCCAAAACCCCAAAATTGGAAGGAAATGGCAGATGCTGCAGTATTTCTAACACCTGTTCCTGGTGCTCGGGCCTGGTCTGTGTTGTACCCTGCACCCTGCTTAACGCATCTGCCATATCCGAAGTTGTGCTGAGCGCATGCTAATGTTTCGTGTCCAGTGCAATGGATGGGATGGGATTTCACATAAGTCTGCCACCCATGGCCACTCATGGTTGAGCAACTGAGGGAGTTGACTTTGACGAACCCGAGGGTTTTGGAGTTGGAACTACATCAAAGGTCTGTGCTGCTCACACACTCTGCTCAACACATGATATGTTTAGTGCCAGCAGTGTGGAGACGTCGCACAACAGCCGTTGTTCCAGCAGGTACAGGCGTTGTAGGAGTGCATAGAGGCTAGCAGCGGCAACTATACACTTTAAAAACTATCCGCACAAGCGCCACACTTTCACCAGTAGCTCAGGAACATTGGGGTACCTTTTTCAAAAGATTAGCAGCAATGAGTTAAAAACGTGGCCCAGGCATGGAATATGTTGCAGGCTGCCAAGCTACAGAGCCAATCCCAGGTTACGGCCATTATCACACATGACAACATGCCTGGGCCCAGGTGCAGTGGCAAAAACCACATTGCCGTCTCATCGAGGATGGCATGACTCACTTTGTAGGCAGTGTGCTGTCTGGCCCCCAAGCTGATGAGCTTCAGCACGGCCCGCTGACGTCTCCCCACACCAGTGTTGCAGCGTTTCCAGCTCGTAGCTGGGGTCAATTTAACAGCGGAGGAGGGTGGTGTTTCAGCCCTCCTCCCAGGAATGTTGTGTGGGGAGACAAGTCAGGCCACCACATTTTGCGACCCGGTCCACGCCTCAACTACATTCAACCACTGTGCCCAAATTGAAAGGTAGCGTCCCTGTCCGCATGCACTTGTCCATTCGTAACTGGTCACATGGAACTTTAGGGCTAAGCGCTGAATTTAGGGACCGCCTCATGTTTGGGGGAAAGTGCTGGTGTGGACGGCACAGTGCGGTGGCGCAGTAGACACTCTGCCCAAAAAGGGCAGAGTGTCCCCCAGCCGGGATTCCAACATCTCCTGGGCCAGATTTCTTGAGATGAGGCCGTTGAAGCCTTGGGCATGTGGGTGGGTTGCGCTGTACTTTAGCATGAAATGAAAGGCTTGGGAGATGGGGAGTTGCTGGGAAGAGGCGCATGATGGCGCGGGCAAAAGGAGAAATGGCAGGAAAAGGTGAGGATAAGGGTGAACTCCCCAAAGTGTCAGAGGCAGATGTGGAGGTGTCCTGGCTCCTGGTCTGGACTGCAGCGCCAGCCCTGTCAACAGTGGAAGAGGCAGTGGCCGCCAGGCCAAACGACGATTATCCTGCGCTTGCTCTCACCCCAGCCCAGGGCTTGCCTTCCAAATGATGGCACCCGCAAGAGGTGGTGAGATTCCTCTCCGCAGATCTCCAAACCATCTTGGACTTGCAAATTGCACTAAATTTGTCATGTAACTGACATGTATATGATGAGTCTATCCATTGTCTGTTCATTTTGGTGAAAGTCAGCCTGTCAGCTGACAGACAGCTGTGCTTGTCAGTGATGATGTCACCGGCTGCTTGTACCCCCAGTTTTTGCTGCTTAGCTTGCCTCCACATCCACACTGCTTTTGCCCCTACACATCACCCCTATCCATGCCTGTGCCTCTAGCCATAAGTCTGCCACCCATGGAAACTCATGGTGCAGAAAGTGAGGGAGCTGACTCTGAGGAACCCTTGGGTTTTGTAGCTGGTACTCCATCAAAGGTCTCTGCTGCTCACACACCCTGCTGAACATACGGTATCTAGGGTTAGAGCGTGTGGTGACCTCGCACAACAGTAGGTGCTTCAGGCAGATGTAGGCCTTGCTGGAGTGTATTGCGGCTAGCTCCAGGTACTGTAGACTTGGGAAAGTGGGTGTCCAAGTGCCGCACTTTCACCCTTAGCTCAGCTAATTTGGGGTATGTTTTTAAAAATCATTGCACCACTACATTGAACATGTGGGCCAGGCATGGAACGTGTTGGAGGCTGGCAAGCTCCAGAGCCCTCCAACAAGCTAAAAAACCTGGCCCCAGGGGCAGCGGGGATAAACAAATTGCCATCTCATCCAGGATGGCATCCCTGACCTCAGAGGCAGTGTGCTGTCCGTCTCCCAAGCTGATGAGCTTCAGCCCAGCCTGCTGACGTCTCCCCACACCAGTGTTGCAGCGTTTTCAGCTCGTAGCTGGGGTAAATCTAACAGCGGAGGAGGAGGAGGGTGGTGTTTCAGCCCTCCTCCCAGGAATGTTTTGTGGGGAAACAAGTCAGGAAAATTCTTGAAACGGGAGAGTTTTGCATCTTTGCCCTTGCTGCCTATGGACATCCCTTTGCCTCTAGCCACCATTTTCCCTGCTTTGCTTGCCTCCACATCCACACTGCTTTTGCCCCTAGACATCACCCCAGTCCATGCCTTAGCTTGTACCCCCAGTTTTTCCTGCTTAGCTTGCCTCCACATCCACACTGCTTTTGCCCCTAGACATCACCCCAGTCCATGCCTTAGCTTGTACCCCCAGTTTTTCCTGCTTAGCTTGCCTCCACATCCACACTGCTTTTGCCCCTAGACATCACCCCAGTCCATGCCTTAGCTTGTACCCCCAGTTTTTCCTGCTTAGCTTGCCTCCACATCCACACTGCTTTTGCCCCTAGACATCACCCCAGTCCATGCCTTAGCTTGTACCCCCAGTTTTTCCTGCTTAGCTTGCCTCCACATCCACACTGCTTTTGCCCCTAGACATCACCCCAGTCCATGCCTTAGCTTGTATCCCCAGTTTTTCCTGCTTAGCTTGCCTCCACATCCACACTGCCTTTGCCCCTAGACATCACCCCAGTCCATGCCTTAGCTTGTACCCCCAGTTTTTCCTGCTTAGCTTGCCTCCACATCCACACTGCTTTTGCCCCTAGACATCATCCCTATCCATGCCTCTTCCCTTAGCCATAACTCTGCCACCCCTGGAAACTCATGGTGCAGAAACTTTGGTTGCTGACTTTGAGGAACCCTTGGGTTTTGTAGATGGAACTCCATCAAAGGTCTGTGCAGCTCACACACCCTGCTCAAGATATGGTATTGTAGGGTTTCAGCGTGTGTGAATGACGGACAACAGCCTGTGTTTGGACAGATGTAGGCCTTGCTAGAGTGTTTTTAGGCTAGCAGCGACTCCTGTGCACTTGCAAAAGTGGGCGCACAAGCGCCGCATTTTCAACAGTAGCTTCGGTACATTTGGGTATGTTTTTAAAAAACTTTGCACCACTAGGTTAGACGTGGGCCAAACATGGAACGTGTTGGAGGCTGGCAAGCTCCAGAGCCGCTACCAGGTTCCAGCCATTATCACAGGCGTAAAAATGCCAGGCCCCAGGTGTAGCAGGGAAAAAAAAATGCCATCTCAGCCAGGATGGCATCCCTGACCTCGGAGGCACTGTGCTGTCTGTCCCCCAAGCTGATGAGCTTCAGCACCGCCTGCTGACGTCTCCCCACACCAGTGTTTTAGCGTTTGCCGCTAGTAGCTGTGGTGGAGGTTGCAGCGTCGTAGGGTTTCAGTCTACTCCTGCCATGAATTTTGGCCTGGGAGAGGAGATAGGCCACCCCAGTTTGCACCCGAGGAACAGACTCCACCACATTCACCCTGCCTGTCATTAAAGATAAGCACTGCAGCATCCCTGACCACAGGCGCTTGTCCAAGTGTCGGTGGTCAAGTGGACCTTGCAGCAAAGCGCGGAACTAAGGGCCCACCTGATGTTGAGTGACACGTGCTGGTGCAAGGCGGGGACGCCACACCGGGAGAAGTTGAGACGGCTAGGGACGGCATAGTGAGGTGCCACAGTTGCCATCAGGTCCGGGAAGGCGGGAGTTTCAACAAGCCGGAACGCCAACCTCTCCTGGGCCAGCAGTTTAGCGATGTTGGCGTTCTAGGCTTGCGTGGGTGGGTGGTTAGCGGTGTATTTCTGCCGGCGCTCCAATGTCTGAGAGATGGTGGGTTGTTGTAAAGAAGCGCCTGATGGTGCCTTTGATGGTGCAGGAGAAGGAGATAAGACAGAAACAGGGGAGGATGAGGGAGAAGTCAACAAAGTGGCGGAGGCAGATGAAGTGATGTCCTGGCTCGTCCTCTGGAGTGCATCGCCAGCACTGTGAGCAGAGGCAGTGGCATGAACGGCGGGCGACGTTTGTCCTGCCGTTGCTGCCTGCCACTGATTCCATTGCTTGGATTCCAAATGACGGTGCATTGAAGTGGTGGACAGGTTGCTCTTCTCAGGGCCCCTACTCGATTTCGAGAGGCAAATTGTGTAGACGACACTATATCTGTCCTCGGCGCATTCCTTGAAAAAACTCTACACCTTCAAGAAACGTGCCCTCGATGGGGGAGTTTTTCTGGGCTGGGTACAAAAGGGAACATCTTCGGACATTCCGGGTCTGGCCTGGCTTCGGCAAAGCAGCTGACCTCTGCCTCTGGACATGTCTCTGCCTCTAGCTACCCTTTTTGGTGCTGCACCTGCCTCAACATCCACACTACTTTCCCAGCTTGACATCTGCCTTGTCCAGGTGGGGTCGGTGTCCTCGTCGTCCACCACCTCCTCTTCCAACTCCTGTCTCGCCTCCTCCTCCTGCACAATGCGCATGTCAACTGGCTGCCCTGACAGCAACTGCGTCTCATCGTCGTCGATGAGGGTGGGTTGCTGGTCATCCGCCACCAAATCGACCGGAGATGGAATGGAGGAGACTCTAGTGTTTGAGCATCTGGACACAGATACTCGTCTGTTAGGTCCGTGGAATCGCGAAATGGAGGGGCAGGTTGCGGTACAGTCAAAGGAAGGGAGAACAGCTCTGGGGAGCAGGGACAGTTGGGGTTATTGTTCTGAGAAGATTGGGAATTTTGGGTGGAAGGAGGACAAGACTGTTGGGTAAGAGGAGGTAGAGGCTGACTGGCTGGTGGACAATGTGCTTTAAGCGTTATCCGACAGCCATTGCAAGACCTGTTCCTGGTTCTCGGGCCTACTAATCTTTGTACCATTCAGCCTAGTTAATGTGGAACTTTTGTGCAAAGCGCAGAACTTAGGACCCGCCTGATGTTAAGGGACACACGCTGGTACAAGGCTCAACTCACCCTAAGTGCCAAAAACACTGCTGGTGCAAGGCTCTACTCATGCCAAGGGCCTCAATCTCTGCTGGTAGCTCAGCTTAAGGTCATGTAACTTTGTTTGGAAGGGCTCATGTTAAGGGCTAGAAAAGTGAATTTTGGAAGGTCTTACCACATCACACACACACACACACACACACACACACACACACACACACACTCAAAATGACAGTTAAGGGTGAGGGCTTTTGGAATTCCCATTGCCTATTCCATTTGTGGTTGTCATGGGGAACGTGATTTAAAGGGGTGGTTGTTACTGTTTGTTGAGCTTAAATTGGGGTTTGTGTCCATCCATTTGGGGAGTAAAGAAGGTTTCCAGGTATTTTCCCACTTTGATAGAGGTTTTTTTGAATGTGGAAAGTGTGTAGTTGTTAGGCAGTGATGTTGGGGTAATAGAGGGTCTTTGGTGTGTTAGATGCCCCCAGGCATGCTTCCCCTGCTGTCCCAGTGTCATTCCAGAGGTGTTGGCATCATTTCCTGGGGTGTCATAGTGGACTTGGTGACCCTCCAGACACGGATTTGGGTTTCCCCCTTAACGAGTATCTGTTCCCCATAGACTATAATGGGGTTCGAAACCCGTTCGAACACACGAACATTGAGCGGCTGTTCGAATCGAATTTCGAACCTCGAACATTTTAGTGTTCGCTCATCTCTACTAAGAAACCTATTGAGAAGAAACCTCCAAGATGTAACCAGGGAAATCAATGCTTTCCATTCTTTATACTTCCTGTGAACCTTATCATTACATTTAGGGAACATTCTGGGAATGATCTCATAGAGACCGGGGCAAGACAAGAGAAATATATAAAAGAAGCCAAAGAAGAAAGACATGGCATTTCTCCCAGCAAGCTGTTCAATTGGGGCTACTCTTCCAATCTTGCACCACATATGGTAATGGTGAGCGGAGTGCCCGGTGTAGGGAAGACCACACTGATGCAGAAGTTTGTCTATGACTGGGTGAAGGGCAATCTCTATCAAAGATTCACTTTTGTCTTCTTCTTCAAATTTCGGGAACTCAACAGCATGGATAAGGTTAGTCTGGAGACCATGATCCTTCATCAGTACCCATATCTGGAGGAGCAGCTGGAGAACATCTTACAAGATCCAGAGAAACTTCTCTTTATATTTGATGGATTAGATGAAAGCAATCATACAATGGATTTCACATCACGTCACTTGTGCTCTCATCCTAAACAGCGTTTAGAGTTTTCCAGAGAATAGTAGAGATCACTGGGTTTCTTCCAGAAGAACGACAGATTTACTTTGAGAATTTCTTCTCCAACCCTGAACTGTCAGAGAAGGCTTTTACTTATGTGAAGCAGAATGCCACCTTGTACACGTTCTGTTACCTCCCGTCCTACTGCTGGATCATCTGTACTGTATTATCCAGGAGCTTCCAGACAACAAGTAGTGACCAGCAGGTGACATTATTACCCAGAACAGTGACACAACTGTTTGCCATATTTGTCGCCAACATTCTGTCCAATCACAGCCTGGAGAAAAGTGATGCTCAGAAGATCCTGCAGTCCATCGGATGGATGGCACAACATGGAGTCATGAATCACAGGGTTATTTTTGAGGAACGAGATCTGGATTCTTTCCATGTGGACAATAAGTCAAAGCTCTTATCAAGTTTTCTGATGGAATCGGAGGAACCTGTGACCTATTCCTTCTTACATCTCACTGTTCAGGAATTCTTCTCTGCCTTGGTCCATTATACTGATTATTCTCCTGAGAAGTTACAGAAATCACTAGAAGAAGCCAAATCCTATCCTGATGGACGTGGTGAGATGTTCCTCCGTTTCCTGTGTGGTCTATCAGACGACACCACCAGGTCAGTACTATCTACATACCTGGACACACAAGCAGCTCAGGCCTCCAGAGATGTGATCACTTGGCTGAAGAACTTCATTCTAGAAGAACAGAGACTGGAGGAAAGTGAAGACAAGCAGCAACGTCTTGTCAGGACATTCTTCTATCTGTTTGAGACCCGGAATAAGGCTCTAGTGCTGGAATCATTACAATCACTAAGAAGATTGGACCTTTCTGGTGTTCACATGTCAGCTCTAGACTGCACAGTGTTAGCATTCATCATGGAAACCTGCACACATATAGAAGGACTGAGTATATCGGGATGTTCATTTGAAAAATTAGGAAAACTAACACCAGTGTTTCGTAACCTGCGGGATCTGAGGTAAATACTATTATATTTTATCTATCTGTGGAAACATCTGATACACTTATTGTATTATCCATCATGTCTGTTAGTACGGGGAACAAAAGGGGATACCGAGCCGATCCTAGTCTAGTATATCAAGGTCAACAGTTAGAAAGATAAAAACAGACAGATGTCTGCTCACCTCGAGGGCTAGTGAGGTAGTCACAACAAACCAAGAACATCAATACATGTAGATGCTTAGAAGATTAACCGGGGATTAGGGCAGCAGCTGATGGACGTCACAGGGTCGTGAGATACACCAACAGGAAAAAGACCAACCTGAATCGGATTCAAGCCAAACTACAGCGATCACCCAAATATTCCAGAAAACCTCCTTTATTGAAATTCAGACAGTGGATATGGCACAACGCGTTTCGGACCCATATGGTCCTTTGTCAAGTGCAAAGTTACTAGCCTGGATGGCACCAAACTAACGCCTGTTAGTACGGGTCCTATTATGTAGTAGCTGCGGTGAGATTCCTGTGGTGATGATAGCCAGGTTCGGGCTGTGCAGTAGATGGAGGATCCTGTATATATAAATTCAGATTTACAAAATGTTCCATTTTATGTGTTACATATATACACATTGGCAAAAAAATAATGCACCAAAAAAGAGTTTTTGGAATCAAATGAAACTCTCTCAGTGCGATGTAAATATATATATATATATATATATATATATATATATATATATATATATACACACAACTACAATACCTCAGCCAAAGGAGAAGATTATTGGGGAAAACTGTACAATGGAGTGCAAGCTCTAGTAACTTGCTGAGCCTCCTCTAGCCTGGATACAAGATGAGATACAGCAGGACATGGAGGTATACAGCTAATGTATGGTATCCTGCAGCACGTTTGCCCACAGATATTGCAGCTGGAGTTGTATATACTGCTCTATATCCTGCTCAATTGATAATAAATCTGGTGGCCGGGCAGACCAAGAAAGTGATGTAATCTGGCTGAGACATCCCTGGGAAAGCTTTGTGTGAGTAGGCGAGCATCAACCTGCTGAAAAATGTGAGATGTCCATTCTGCCATTAGAGACATTACTTGTGGTGGCGGGATGTCCTGTATATATTACTGAGTTATTAGTGTCCCTCATATCACTAAAAGGGGTGACCGACTATCATATACAATGGATCCCCAGATCACCACTCAGTTGTTGGGGTAATATGTCACTCCACCAAGAAAGCAGAATTGAAGCACCCATCATGAGGCCTCCAACTCAATCCTCATCGGTTTCCAATTGACACTAAGAATACCCCTCCACACCCCAAGCACACTCAGATTGCAATACATCTACTCGGTATATACCTCCATGTCACCCCCACACTCAGATGGAATCCTCTGATTCCCCCAATACTCAAACTGCCCACCCCAATATTGTATTCAGACTGTGACACCCACACTCAGATGGCATCCCTACGTTCCCACCACACTGATAGCATCTTCACAACCACTTAAAAGCACAGACTGCAGCCCACATGCTCAGAGTACACCCCCATGTATCCCCATCACAGATTAGTACACCCCCAAGTATCGCCATCACAGATTAGTACACCCCCATGTATCCCCATCACAGATTATACCCATTCTCATCCCACCCCACAATCCCCTCAACACAGACTACTCTCTAACAGACTGTACCCCTGCACCCATACACTACACTCACTCCCCACTGCATTTCCATCCCCTAAAACTGCACCCCCACACTGATTGCACCCCCATCCTACACTAACAGCCCCCTCCACAGATCCTACTCTCAGACTGCACCAGCACCCATTCAAAATGCACCCCCCATTTTATAGTCCCCACATGCAAATGAGACCTCCACGTCACATCCCTACAGACAACACTGGATTAGAATGGGTAAGTATGACAATCGCATTGTTTATGTGTTACTAATGTGTTTTTGTGTTTTGTTTGCCTTTGTGTTATTTTATTCAGATCTGCTAATTGGACTCCATCAGATTCAGCCAACTTTATTAATAAATGATATGGAGATAAAGATAAACCAGCAGCCTGGCCTTACCAGGGTGGGCTAAACAGAAGGGTTCTGGGCTTACCCAGCTCTTCTCTGTACCCCTGATGATGGTGGGTACTGAGGTAATAATGGGGAATTAGTGGCTGACTATATGGCTAACACGACGGCCTAGGCTAGTAATGGATGTTCTCAATCAAGTAATCAAGTAACAGACATTACTAAAGCAATAGTAATAAAATGGAAACAACACACTTGAAAAAATATATATAAATATTTTATTGAAGTAAATCATGATCTGAATGCGATGTAGTCCAATTAGGGTATGTTCACACAGACTTTTTTGCAGGCTGATTTTGAAGCGGAATCCACTTCAAAATCTGCCTCAAAAATGTCTCCCATTCATTTCAAAGGGAGTCAGTAGGAGGGTTTTTTTTTTCCTCTAGCCGATGTTTTTCAGCTAGATTAAAAAATAAGCGACATGACCGGTCTTCAGGTGGATTTTGCCTTGAAAAAAGCATTGAAAATCAATGGAAAGCGGAAAAAATGCAATGTTTTTACAACATTTTTGATGCATTTTTTTGATGTGGTTTTTGCAAAAACTGCTTTTTTTAAAAAAATGTTTCCTAATTCATAAAGCAGATTTTTGTCAGCCTGTGTGAACTTATCCTTTAGAGTCCACTTAGTGGATGAGAAAAAAAGAGCAGAAAAAAACAAAAAAACAAAGCATTTTAGTAAAGTGCAAATAACCAATACAATTCACCCATCCTGCTCCGGTGTTGTCTCCTCTCATGGAGCAACCCATTCAGTTACATCTCATTGGCTGGGTTTCATCATATGATAGGGGTTACTAGAGTTCATTAGCCAATGAGTTCTAGTGACCCTTTCTTGGCACTACACATATTAGGGGCTCCCCGCACCCTCCATCCCAAACCTTCATTACAGTTGCTACACACCACTCTCTGCACCTCCACCTCCCTATACTGGTCCTAGTTTGGGCCATTGTACTGTGGATTAGACACAAATTTATTCTTGAATTTAAGCCAAAGCAAAATAAAACTTGAGAGGTTTCACAGCACTATATGGCACCCATTGGCTCCCCACTCTCAGACAGCACCCCCACACTCCGAATGCACCCCTGCACTCCACTACACCCACACATTTCCCCTCTCTACTACACTTATTGTCTGATTGGACCCCCTTTCCTACAAACACTGGACCAGATGCACCATATCATGTCATTGCTCCTGACTGCTCCCCCTGCACCAAACACACAACTCATAATGGTTTTTTCTTCCTTCACAGACACCAGACTAAATGACTAAAAACCATCGCACGTGACGCTCCTCCTATATAACCTAGTGGCAAGTGATCACTGACCACATATGGCCATGACATCAGGACTACATATAGCAGCTCGATCTACCCGCTGGTGAGCCCCACTCACTCGGAAAAGTGCTGAAGGGGAATAGGAGAGCGAATAGCACATGGTGGGCGCGGGTCCATCTGACATTTCACCAAATTACCATATGGACAGTCCAGCCCTTTCATGTGTGATCGTGTCTGCTGAGCTAGTGTATCTAACTGCTGAGGTTTTACTCACATCTCCTCTTCTTATTCTTACAGTTTGGGTTATAATAATCTACCAGACACTTCCTGCACCCAGTTGGCCTCTGTCATAAGGAATAACCCATCCTTGAAGAGACTTGTCCTGTCCAATAACAGTTTATTTGGTCCTCACTTCAGTGACTTGATGGCCGCTCTGTCCAGTCCAGCCTGCAGGATAGAGGAATTACGGTGAGTATAAGAGATGTGTACAGGAGGAGACATGTGGGGACAAGTTATACAGGGATTATATTCTATTTCATGCTTTGCAATAGAGATAAAGGAACTGGTTCAGAAAACGCTTTTGAACCCCCCCCCCCCCCCGATTATTCCTCCATACTATCTGCTCTCTTGCCATGCTTCCTTAACTCGTGGGATGGTAGTTTCCTAGGCTGTAACAGAGTCCCACGTGCCCACAGTAAAAAAAAAGAAATTCCAGTCAGCCGACTGCAGGCATCTTCCAAACATAAACAATAGATGCCAAAAACATTTCCTTGAAAGAAGGAGTCCGAAATTTCATGCAGATTTCTCCTCCATGCTTTGTCTGCCTCATGTTGTCCATGCTTCCCTTAGCTTGTGGGGGGATGGTAACAAGGCACATGTACACAGGAAATCCCAGCCGACTGCAGGGATCATCCAAGCATAAACAATAGACACAAAGAAAATAGTCCACAGGTTCTTCTATTTGAGAGTTAGCTAATTTACTCTCAACTTGGAGCCTCTGTAACAGGCTACCATTCATGTGGCGCCATCTTCGTAAAGGTAAATTAAATGGCTAAGGGAACTTGTAGTCTCAGAACATGAAAAATAAGAGATGTGCCCATGTCTAACTGAACCAAACTGTGCAAGTTGTACTAGAATGTCTATACGCAGCTCGTCAGGTGATGTCTAGTACAACATTGAAGAGATATACGGGGAGTGTGCCGGAGCCAAGGAGAGGTAAGTAAGTGTTTTTTATGTTTGTGTCCTCCCCTGGGTGTCCAATCTTTATACTCTGGTTCCTGAAAAGACCCCAGAGTATAATAATTGTTCATAGGTTGACCACAATGGGGCATAATACCGTATGTAGTATGTAGGGGCCACTATGGGACATAATACTTTGTGCAGGTGCTATTATGGGGCATAATAATGTGAGAGTAGGGGCCACTATGGGGTATAATACTGTGTGCAGGGGCCACTATGGGACATAATACTGTGTGCAGGGGCCACTATGGGACATAATACTGTGTGCAGGGACCACTATGTGGGATAATACTGTGTGCAGGGGCCACTATGGGGGATAATATTGTGTGCAGGGGCCACTATGGGGCATAATACTGTGTGCAGGGGCCACTATGGGACATAATACTGTGTGGAGGGGCCACTATGGGGTATAATACTGTGTGCAGGGGCCACTATGGGACATAATACTGTGTGCAGGGGCCACTATGGGGTATAATACTGTGTGCAGGGGCCACTATGGGGCATAATACTGTGTGCAGGGGCCACTATGGGACATAATACTGTGTGGAGGGGCCACTATGGGGTATAATACTGTGTGCAGGGGCCACTATGGGACATAATACTGTGTGCAGGGGCCACTATGGGGTATAATACTGTGTGCAGGGGCCACTATGGGGCATAATACTGTGTGCAGGGGCCACTATTGGGGATAATAGTGTGTGCAGGAATGCGCTTTGTGCAGGGAGGAGAATTGGGAGGGTCAGGAAGCGGGGGAGCCCTGTGAAATGTATGCCTTGGAGTGCCGCCATTCCTACACTGTATCTAATCCTATCATGTGTGATACTAACTAATGAGGCGTCACGCACATCTCCTCTTCTTATTCTTACAGACTGGATGAAAATGATCTCTCAGACACTTGCTGCACCCAGTTGGCCTCTGTAATAAGGAATAACCAGTCCCTGAAGAGACTTGTCCTGTCTAATAACCGTCTGTCCGGTCGTCACTTCAGTGACTTGATGGCCGCTCTGTCCAGTCCAGCCTGCAGGATACAGGAATTACAGTGAGTATAAGAGATGTGTACAGGAGGAGACATGTGGGGACAAGTTATACAGGGATGTTATTCTATTGTATGTTCTACACTAGTGATAGGAATTAAAATTAATTTTAGAGATTAGTTATTTAAGATTTAATTCATTAAAAAGATGAATTCAATTAATTAATTTAGTTCATTAGTTCTCTGGCTTTGTGATACGGCGGAAAACAGAGATGTAGTCTATGATATAAATTCAGTACTAGGTCACTACTTGGATGAGTGATAGTCCTGTTACTATGACGGGAAGTATTAATATGTCTGATCATTACTAACGTTTTAAAAGGACAAACATTTATACCACAAACTCGTAGAGTCATACTTAGGGATGAGCAAACCTATGTGGATCGAATGGTCTCCCACAAAACATATTGACCCAGCACCATGACATTGGAACACCATATGTGACTGCAGAGGCCTAAACTGAGGTCCCAGTGGTGTGTGCGTGACCTTAGCCAAAGGCCAGAATAAGAAGATGGAGAACCACAAAGATGCCCAGGAAGGTGGTATTTTTATTCACCTCCACTGGGTTCCCAAATATTTTACTTTGGGGTCTGAGGACAGCCCAGAGTGTGACATAAGTACTTCCAGTTCTTGTCAAACATGAAGACCCAAAATGAATCTGAGGGCTAAACCTCGTGAATATTCATCAAAACTAATCTTGTGAATTTTGCCCATTTCTGAACTTTCTTTTCATTGTCAACTTTATAACCTGGAATTATTGTCTAGCACTTTGGTGACACAGTATAGTAAACCATGAGGGTGTAATAAGAACAAAGAGACTATATACCTGGTGGAGGTATCCTAGGTTCACACTAGAGATCGGTGAACCCTTCAAGATCTATTTGGGGTTTGGACAGTTTGGTTCCCTGAAATCAAACAAGATTGATATGAATCACACCTTAAATTGGCTTAAAATGTATAGAACAGTCTTAGGGCTCCTAGGACCCTATCTATATAACATAGTGTAGAATACTCTTAGGACTCCTAGGAACTAGAGATGAGCGAACAGTGTTCTATCGAACTCATGTTCGATCGGATATTAGACTGTTCGGCATGTTCGAATCGAATAGAACACCGCGTGGTAAAGTGCGCCATTACTCGATTCCCCTCCCACCTTCCCTAGCGCCTTTTTTGCTCCAATAACAGCGCAGGGTAGGTGGGACAGGAACTACGACACCGGTGACGTTGAGAAAAGTAGGAAAAACCCATTGGCTGCCGAAAACATGTGACCTCTAATTTAAAAGAACAGTGCCACCCAGGTTCGCGTCATTCTGAGCTTGCAATTCACCGGGGACGGAGGTTTCCGTCCAGTTAGCTAGGGCTTAGATTCTGGGTAGGCAGGGACAGGCTAGGATAGGAAGGAGAAGACAACCAACAGCTCTTATAAGAGCTAAATTCCAGGGAGAAGCTTGTCAGTGTAACGTGGCACTGACGGGCTCAATCGCCGCAACCCAGCTTTCCCAGGATCCTGAATGGAATACACTGTCAGTGTATTCCCGTATACCCGATATATACCCCGATACCCGTTCCAACGGTGTGCCCCCCCACCTTCACCCCAGAAATACACTGCAAGTCCCCTAGCAATAGAATTGGGGCTATATACACCCACTATTTTTGCTACTGCCATATAGTGCCATTGTCTCACTGGGAATTCAAAGAATATATTGGGGTTACAAATACCCTCATTTCTTGCTACTGGTATATAGTGCCAGTTTCTGACTGGTAATTCAAAGAATATATTGGGGTTACGTGCACCCACAATTTTTGCTACTGGTATATAGTGCCAGTTTCTAACTAGGAATTCAAAATGCGCAAGGCTCCCGGAAAGGGACGTGGACGAGGCCGTGGGCGAGGTCGGGGGAATGGTTCTGGGGAGCAAGGTAGCAGTGAAGCCACAGGGCGTCCCGTGCCTACTCCTGTGGGGCAGCAAGCATTGCGCCACTCCACAGTGCCAGGGTTGCTTGCCACATTAACTAAACTGCAGGGTACAAACCTTAGTAGGCCCGAGAACCAGGAACAGGTCTTGCAATGGCTGTCAGAGAACGCTTACAGCACATTGTCCAGCAGCCAGTCAGACTCTGCCTCCTCTCCTCCTATTACCCAAAAGTCTTGTCCTCCTTCCTCCCAAAATTCCCAAGCTTCACAGAACAATAACCCCAACTGTCCCTGCTCCCCAGAGCTGTTCTCCGCTCCTTTCATTGTCCCTCAACCTGCCCCTCCACGTCACGATTCCACGAACCTAACAGAGGAGCATCTGTGTCCAGATGCTCAAACACTAGAGTCTCCTCCATCTCCGTTCGATTTGGTGGTGGATGACCAGCAACCCACCCTCATCGACGATGATGTGACGCAGTTGCCGTCAGGGCATCCAGTTGACCGGCGCATTGTGCGGGAGGAGGAGATGAGACAGGAGTTGGAAGAGGAAGTGGTGGATGATGAGGACACTGACCTGACCTGGACAGGGGGGATGTCAAGCGGGGAAAGTAGTGTGGATGTTGAGGCAGGTGCAGCACCAAAAAGGGTAGCTAGAGGCAGAGGCAGAGGTCAGCAGCTTAGGCGAAGCCAGGCCACACCCGGAATCTCCCAAGATGTTCCAGTTCGTACCCAGCCTCGAAAAACTCCCACCTCGAGGGCACGTTTCTTGAAGGTGTGGAGTTTTTTCAAGGAATGCGCCGAGGACAGATATAGTGTTGTCTGCACAATTTGCCTCTCGAAATTGATTAGGGGCTCTGAGAAGAGCAACCTGTCCACCACTTCAATGCGCCGTCATTTGGAATCCCAGCACTGGAATCAGTGGCAGGCAGCAACGGCAGGACAAAGGCCGCCTGCCGTTCACGCCACTGCCACTGCCTCTGCCACTGCCTCTGCCTCTGCCACTGCCACTGCTGACTGTGCTGGCGATGCACTCCAGAGGACGAGCCAGGACACCACTTCATCTGCCTCTGCCACTTTGTTGACTTCTTCCTCATCCTCCCCTGTTCCTGTCTTATCTCCTTCTCCTGCACCATCAAAGGCACCATCAGGCGCTTCTTTACAACAACCCACCATCTCTCAGACATTGGAGCAGCGGCAGAAATACACTCCTAACCACCCACACGCGCAAGCCTTGAACGCCAACATCGCTAAACTGCTGGTCCAGGAGATGTTGGCGTTCCGGCTTGTTGAAACTCCCGCCTTCCTGGACATGATGGCAACTGTGGCACCTCGCTATGCCGTCCCTAGCCGTCACTACTTCTCCCGGTGTGCCGTCCCCGCCTTGCACCAGCACGTGTCACTCAACATCAGGCGGGCCCTTAGTTCCGCGCTTTGCACAAAGGTCCACTTGACCACCGACGCGTGGACAAGTGCATGCGGACAGGGACGCTACATTTCAGTGACGGCACACTGGGTGAATGTAGTTGAGACTGGGACTGCTTCCCAAACTGGCCCGGTGTACCTCGTCTCCCCGCCTAACATTCCTGGCAGGGACACGAGAAGAACACCCCCCTCCTCCTCCTCCTCCACTGCCTCCTCCTCCGCCACCGCCTCCTCCTCCGCCACCGCCTCCTCCTCCGCTGTTAGATTGACCCCAGCTACGAGTTGGAAACGTTGCAGCACTGGCGTTGGTAGACGTCAGCAGGCTGTGCTGAAGCTGATCAGCTTGGGGGACAGACAGCACACTGCCTCCGAGGTGAGGGATGCCCTCCTCGATGAGACGGCAATATGGTTTGAGCCGCTGCACCTGGACCCAGGTATGGTCGTTTGTGATAACGGCCGGAACCTGGTAGCAGCTCTGGAGCTTGCCGGACTCCAGCATGTTCCATGCCTGGCCCACGTCTTCAACCTAGTGGTGCAACGTTTCCTAAAGAGCTACCCAAATGTTCCAGAGCTACTGGTGAAAGTGCGGCGCATGTGCGACCACTTTCGCAAGTCGACAGTAGCCGCTGCTAGCTTAAAATCTCTCCAGCAACGCCTGCATGTGCCACAACACCGGCTTTTGTGCGACGTCCCCACACGCTGGAACTCAACGTTTCAGATGTTGAATAGAGTGGTTGAGCAGCAGAGACCTTTGATGGAATACCAGCTACAAAACCCTAGGGTGCCACAAAGTCAGCTGCCTCAGTTTCACATCCATGAGTGGCCATGGATGAGAGACCTTTGTGACATCCTACGGGTGTTTGAGGAGTCCACAAGGAGGGTGAGCTCTGAGGATGCGATGGTGAGCCTTACAATCCCGCTCTTGTGTGTTCTGAGAGAATCCCTGATTGACATCAGGGATAACTCAGATCACACAGAGGAGTCAGGGATAGCATCCGATCCGTCACAGCTGGAGAGTAGGTCCACACATCTGTCCGCTTCATCGCGTTTAATGGAGGAGGAGGAGGAGGAGGAGGAGGAGGAGGAGGAGGAGGAGGAGGAGGAAGAAGAGTTGTCCGATGATGTGATGGTGATACAGGAGGCTTCCGGGCAACTTCGAATCGTCCCATTGTTGCAGCGCGGATGGGTAGACATGGAGGATGAGGAGGAAATGGAGATTGAACTTTCCGGTGGGGCCAGAGGAGTCATGCCAACTAACACTGTGGCAGACATGGCTGAGTTCATGTTGGGGTGCTTTACAACCGACAAGCGTATTGTCAAAATCATGGAGGACAACCAGTACTGGATCTTTGCTATCCTTGACCCCCGGTATAAAAACAACATCTCGTCTTTTATTCCGGTAGAGGGGAGGGCCAATCGCATCAATGCTTGCCACAGGCAATTGGTGCAGAATATGATGGAGATGTTTCCAGCATGTGACGTTGGCGGCAGGGAGGGCAGTTCCTCCAGTAGGCAACCAAGTTCTCACCGGTCCACACAAACGAGGGGCACACTGTCTAAGGTCTGGGACACCTTGATGGCACCCCCTCGCCAAAGTGCCGCCACGGAGGGTCCTAGTGTCACCAGGCGTGAGAAGTATAGGCGCATGTTGCGGGAATACCTTTCCGACCACAGCCCTGTCCTCTCCGACCCCTCTGCGCCCTACACGTATTGGGTGTCAAAGTTGGACCTGTGGCTTGAACTTGCCCTATATGCCTTGGAGGTGCTGTCCTGTCCTGCCGCCAGCGTCCTATCTGAGAGGGTGTTCAGTGCAGCCGGTGGCATCATCACTGACAAGCGCACCCGTCTGTCAGCTGAGAGTGCCGACTGGCTCACTTTGATAAAAATGGACCACCACTGGATAGAGCCTTCATTTTTGTGCCCACCTGTGTAAAGCACCCCAACATGAAACTCCATGTCTGTACTCAACCTCTCCAATTCCTCCGCATCCTCATACTCATCCACCATAAGCGTTGCACAATTCTGCTAATACTAGGCTCCCACCACCCTGATTTCCCCCAACTCTGCTGGTTAGAGGATCCCTCCACCCTGATTTCCACCAACTCTGCTGGTTAGAGGCTCCCTCCACCATGAATTGGTCCAAACTGGGCTGTTTAGAGGCTCCCTCCACCATGAATTGGTCCAAACTGGGGTTTTTAGAGGCTCCCTCCACCATGAATTGGTCCAAACTGGGCTGTTTAGAGGCTCCCTCCACCATGAATTGGTCCAAACGGGTTTTTAGAGGCTCCCTCCACCATGAATTGGTCCAAACTGGGCTGTTTAGAGGCTCCCTCCACCATGAATTGGTCCAAACTGGGGTTTTTAGAGGCTCCCTCCACCATGAATTTGCCCAAACTGGGCTGGTTAGAGGCTCCCTCCACCATGAATTGGTCCAAACTGGGTTTTTTAGAGGCTCCCTCCACCATGAATTTCCTAAAACTTGGCTGTTTAGAGGCTCCCTCCACCATGAATTTGCCCAAACTGGGCTGTTTAGAGGCTCCCTCCACCATGAATTGGTCCAAATTGGGGTTTTTAGAGGCTCCCTCCACCATGAATTTGCCCAAACTGGGCTGTTTAGAGGCTCCCTCCACCATGAATTGGTCCAAACTGGGCTTTTTAGAGGCTCCCTCCACCATGAATTGGTCCAAACTAGGGTTTTTAGAGGCTCCCTCCACCATGAATTTGCCCAAACTGGGCTGTTTAGAGGCTCCCTCCACCATGATTTGGTCCAAATTGGGGTTTTTAGAGGCTCCCTCCACCATAAATTTGCCCAAACTGGGCTGTTTAGAGGCTCCCTCCACCATGAATTGGTCCAAACTGGGTTTTTTAGAGGCTCCCTCCACCATGAATTGGTCCAAACTGGGGTTTTTAGAGGCTCCCTCCACCATGAATTTGCCCAAACTGGGCTGTTTAGAGGCTCCCTCCACCATGAATTGGTCCAAATTGGGGTTTTTAGAGGCTCCCTCCACCATGAATTTGCCCAAACTGGGCTGTTTAGAGGCTCCCTCCACCATGAATTGGTCCAAACTGGGCTGGTTAGAGGCTCCCTCCACCATGAATTGGTCCAAACTGGGTTTTTTAGAGGCTCCCTCCACCATGAATTGGTCCAAACTGGGGTTTTTAGAGGCTCCCTCCACCATGAATTGGTCCAAACTGGGTTTTTTAGAGGCTCCCTCCACTATGAATTGGTCCAAACTGGGTTTTTTAGAGGCTCCCTCCACCATGAATTGGTCCAAACTGGGGTTTTTAGAGGCTCCCTCCACCATGAATTTGCCCAAACTGGGCTGTTTAGAGGCTCCCTCCACCATGAATTGGTCCAAATTGGGGTTTTTAGAGGCTCCCTCCACCATGAATTGGTCCAAACTGGGTTTTTTAGAGGCTCCCTCCACCATGAATTGGTCCAAACTGGGGTTTTTAGAGGCTCCCTCCACCATGAATTGGTCCAAACTGGGGTTTTTAGAGGCTCCCTCCACCATGAATTTGCCCAAACTGGGCTGTTTAGAGGCTCCCTCTACCATGAATTGGTCCAAACTGGGGTTTTTAGAGGCTCCCTCCACCATGAATTGGTCCAAATTGGGGTTTTTAGAGGCTCCCTCCACCATGAATTGGTCCAAACTGGGTTTTTTAGAGGCTCCCTCCACCATGAATTGGTCCAAACTGGGGTTTTTAGAGGCTCCCTCCACCATGAATTTGCCCAAACTGGGCTGTTTAGAGGCTCCCTCCACCATGAATTGGTCCAAACTGGGGTTTTTAGAGGCTCCCTCCACCATGAATTTGCCCAAACTGGGTTTTTTAGAGGCTCCCTCCACCGTGAATTGGTCCAAATTGGGGTTTTTAGAGGCTCCCTCCACCATGAATTTGCCCAAACTGGGCTGTTTAGAGGCTCCCTCCACCATGAATTTGCCCAAACTGGGCTGTTTAGAGGCTCCCTCCACCATGAATTGGTCCAAATTGGGGTTTTTAGAGGCTCCCTCCACCATGAATTTGCCCAAACTGGGCTGTTTAGAGGCTCCCTCCACCATGAATTGGTCCAAACTGGGTGTTTTAGAGGCTCCCTCCACCATGAATTGGTCCAAACTGGGGTTTTTAGAGGCTCCCTCCACCATGAATTGGTCCAAACTGGGGTTTTTAGAGGCTCCCTCCACCATGAATTTGCCCAAACTGGGCTGCTTAGAGGCTCCCTCCACCATGAATTGGTCCAAACTGGGTTTTTTAGAGGCTCCCTCCACCATGAATTGGTCCAAACTGGGGTTTTTAGAGGCTCCCTCCACCATGAATTTGCCCAAACTGGGCTGTTTAGAGGCTCCCTCCACCATGAATTGGTCCAAATTGGGGTTTTTAGAGGCTCCCTCCACCATGAATTGGTCCAAACTGAGTTTTTTAGAGGCTCCCTCCACCATGAATTGGTCCAAACTGGGGTTTTTAGAGGCTCCCTCCACCATGAATTGGTCCAAACTGGGTTTTTTAGAGGCTCCCTCCACCATGAATTGGTCCAAACTGGGTTTTTTAGAGGCTCCCTCCACCATGAATTGGTCCAAACTGAGTTTTTTAGAGGCTCCCTCCACCATGAATTGGTCCAAACTGGGGTTTTTAGAGGCTCCCTCCACCATGAATTGGTCCAAACTGGGTTTTTTAGAGGCTCCCTCCACCATGAATTGGTCCAAACTGGGTTTTTTAGAGGCTCCCTCCACCATGAATTGGTCCAAACTGGGTTTTTTAGAGGCTCCCTCCACCATGAATTGGTCCAAACTGGGGTTTTTAGAGGCTCCCTCCACCATGAATTTGCCCAAACTGGGCTATTTAGAGGCTCCCTCCACCATGAATTGGTCCAAACTGGGTTTTTTAGAGGCTCCCTCCACCATGAATTGGTCCAAACTTGGTTTTTTAGAGGCTCCCTCCACCATGAATTGGTCCAAACTGGGCTGGTTAGAGGCTCCCTCCACCATGAATTGGTCCAAAATGGGTTTTTTAGAGGCTCCCTCCACCATGAATTTGCCCAAACTGGGCTGTTTAGAGGCTCCCTCCACCATGAATTGGTCCAAACTGGGGTTTTTAGAGTCTCCCTCCACCATGAATTGGTCCAAACTGGGTTTTTTAGAGGCTCCCTCCACCATGAATTGGTCCAAACTGGGTTTTTTAGAGGCTCCCTCCACCATGAATTGGTCCAAACTGGGTTTTTTAGAGGCTCCCTCCACCATGAATTGGTCCAAACTGGGTTTTTTAGAGGCTCCCTCCACCATGAATTGGTCCAAACTGGGGTTTTTAGAGGCTCCCTCCACCATGAATTTGCCCAAACTGGGCTATTTAGAGGCTCCCTCCACCATGAATTGGTCCAAACTGGGTTTTTTAGAGGCTCCCTCCACCATGAATTGGTCCAAACTTGGTTTTTTAGAGGCTCCCTCCACCATGAATTGGTCCAAACTGGGCTGGTTAGAGGCTCCCTCCACCATGAATTGGTCCAAAATGGGTTTTTTAGAGGCTCCCTCCACCATGAATTTGCCCAAACTGGGCTGTTTAGAGGCTCCCTCCACCATGAATTGGTCCAAACTGGGGTTTTTAGAGTCTCCCTCCACCATGAATTGGTCCAAACTGGGCTGGTTAGAGGCTCCCTCCACCATTAATTTGCCCAAACTGGGCTGTTTAGAGGCTCCCTCCACCATGAATTTGCCCAAACTGGGCTGGTTAGAGGCTCCCTCCACCATGAATTGGTCCAAACTGGGTTTTTAAGAGGCTCCCTCCACTATGAATTGGTCCAAACTGGGTTTTTTAGAGGCTCCCTCCACCATGAATTGGTCCAAACTGGGGTTTTTAGAGGCTCCCTCCACCATTAATTTGCCCAAACTGGGCTGTTTAGAGGCTCCCTCCACCATGAATTTGCCCAAACTGGGCTGGTTAGAGGCTCCCTCCACCATGAATTGGTCCAAACTGGGCTGGTTAGAGGCTCCCTCCACCATGAATTGGTCCAAACTGGGTTTTTTAGAGGCTCCCTCCACCATGAATTGGTCCAAACTGGGGTTTTTAGAGGCTCCCTCCACCATGAATTTGACCAAACTGGGCTGTTTAGAGGCTCCCTCCACCATGAATTGGTCCAAATTGGGGTTTTTAGAGGCTCCCTCCACCATGAATTTGCCCAAACTGGGCTGTTTAGAGGCTCCCTCCACCATGAATTGGTCCAAACTGGGGTTTTTAGAGGCTCCCTCCACCATGAATTTGCCCAAACTGGGCTGTTTAGAGGCTCCCTCCACCATGAATTGGTCCAAATTGGGGTTTTTAGAGGCTCCCTCCACCATGAATTGGTCCAAACTGGGTTTTTTAGAGGCTCCCTCCACCATGAATTGGTCCAAACTGGGGTTTTTAGAGGCTCCCTCCACCATGAATTTGCCCAAACTGGGCTGTTTAGAGGCTCCCTCCACCATGAATTGGTCCAAACTGGGCTGGTTAGAGGCTCCCTCCACCATGAATTGGTCCAAACTGGGTTTTTTAGAGGCTCCCTCCACCATGAATTTGCCCAAACTGGGCTGTTTAGAGGCTCCCTCCATCATGATTTGGTCCAAACTGGGTTTTTTAGAGGCTCCCTCCACCATGAATTTGCCCAAACTGGGCTGTTTAGAGGCTCCCTCCACCATGAATTGGTCCAAACTGGGTTTTTTAGAGGCTCCCTCCACCATGAATTTGCCCAAACTGGGCTGGTTAGAGGCTCCCTCCACCATGAATTGGTCCAAACTGGGTTTTTTAGAGGCTCCCTCCACTATGAATTGGTCCAAACTGGGTTTTTTAGAGGCTCCCTCCACCATTAATTGGTCCAAACTGGGGTTCTTAGAGGCTCCCTCCACCATGAATTTGCCCAAACTGGGCTGTTTAGAGGCTCCCTCCACCATGAATTGGTCCAAATTGGGGTTTTTAGAGGCTCCCTCCACCATGAATTGGTCCAAACTGGGTTTTTTAGAGTCTCCCTCCACCATGAATTGGTCCAAACTGGGGTTTTTAGAGGCTCCCTCCACCATGAATTTGCCCAAACTGGGCTGTTTAGAGGCTCCTTCCACCATGAATTGGTCCAAACTGGGGTTTTTAGAGGCTCCCTCCACCATGAATTTGCCCAAACTGGGCTGTTTAGAGGCTCCCTCCATCATGAATTGGTCCAAACTGCGTTTTTTAGAGGCTCCCTCCAGCATGAATTGGTCCAAACTGGGGTTTTTAGAGGCTCCCTCCACCATGAATTTGCCCAAACTGGGCTGTTTAGAGGCTCCCTCCACCATGAATTGGTCCAAACTGGGTTTTTTAGAGGCTCCCTCCACCATGAATTTGCCCAAACTGGGCTGTTTAGAGGCTCCCTCCACCATGAATTGGTCCAAACTGGGGTTTTTAGAGGCTCCCTCCACCATGAATTTGCCCAAACTGTGCTGTTTAGAGGATCCCTCTACCATGAATTGGTCCAAACTGGGGTTTTTAGAGGCTCCCTCCACCATGAATTTGCCCAAACTGGGCTGTTTAGAGGCTCCCTCCACCATGAATTTGCCCAAACTGGGCTGGTTAGAGGCTCCCTCCACCATGAATTGGTCCAAATTGGGGTTTTTAGAGGCTCCCTCCACCATGAATTTGCCCAAACTGGGCTGTTTAGAGGCTCCCTCCACCATGAATCGGTCCAAACTGGGTTTTTTAGAGGCTCCCTCCACCATGAATTGGTCCAAACTGGGTTTTTTAGAGGCTCCCTCCACCATGAATTGGTCCAAACTGGGGTTTTTAGAGGCTCCCTCCACCATGAATTTGCCCAAACTGGGCTGTTTAGAGGCTCCCTTCACCATGAATTGGTCCAAACTGGGGTTTTTAGAGACTCCCTCCACCATGAATTTGCCCAAACTGGGCTGTTTAGAGGCTCCCTCCATCATGAATTGGTCCAAACTGGGTTTTTTAGAGGCTCCCTCCACCATGAATTGGTCCAAACTGGGTTTTTTAGAGGCTCCCTCCACCATGAATTGGTCCAAACTGGGGTTTTTAGAGGCTCCCTCCACCATGAATTTGCCCAAACTGGGCTGTTAAGAGGCTCCCTCCACCATGAATTGGTCCAAACTGGGGTTTTTAGAGGCTCCCTCCACCATGAATTTGCCCAAACTGGGCTGTTTAGAGGCTCCCTCCACCATGAATTGGTCCAAACTGGGCTGGTTAGAGGCTCCCTCCACCATGAATTTGCCCAAACTGGGCTGTTTAGAGTCTCCCTCCATCATGAATTTGCCCAAACTGGGCTGTTTAGAGGCTCCCTCCACCCTGAATTGGTCAAAACTGGGTTTTTTAGAGGCTCCCTCCCCCATGAATTGGTCCAAACTGGGCTGGTTAGAGGCTCCCTCCACCATGAATTGGTCCAAACTGGGTTTTTTAGAGGCTCACTCCACCATGAATTGGTCCAAACTGGGTTTTTTAGAGGCTCCCTCCACCATGAATTGGTCCAAACTGGGGTTTTTAGAGGCTCCCTCCACCATGAATTGGTCCAAACTGGGGTTTTTAGAGGCTCCCTCCACCATGAATTTGCCCAAACTGGGCTGTTTAGAGGCTCCCTCCACCATGAATTTGCCCAAACTGGGCTGGTTAGAGGCTCCCTCCACCATGAATTGGTCCAAACTGGGTTTTTTAGAGGCTCCCTCCACCATGAATTGGTCCAAACTGGGGTTTTTAGAGGCTCCCTCCACCATGAATTGGTCCAAATTGGGGTTTTTAGAGGCTCCCTCCACCATGAATTGGTCCAAACTGGGTTTTTTAGAGGCTCCCTCCACCATGAATTGGTCCAAACTGGGGTTTTTAGAGGCTCCCTCCACCATGAATTTGCCCAAACTGGGCTGTTTAGAGGCTCCCTCCACCATGAATTGGTCCAAACTGGGTTTTTTAGAGGCTCCCTCCACCATGAATTGGTCCAAACTGGGGTTTTTAGAGGCTCCCTCCACCATGAATTGGTCCAAATTGGGGTTTTTAGAGGCTCCCTCCACCATGAATTGGTCCAAACTGGGTTTTTTAGAGGCTCCCTCCACCATGAATTGGTCCAAACTGGGGTTTTTAGAGGCTCCCTCCACCATTGAATTGGTCCAAACTGGGGTTTTTAGAGGCTCCCTCCCACCATGAATTGGTCCAAACTGGGTTTTTTAGAGGCTCCCTCCACCATGAATTGGTCCAAACTGGGTTTTTTAGAGGCTCCCTCCACCATGAATTGGTCCAAACTGGGGTTTTTAGAGGCTCCCTCCACCATGAATTTGCCCAAACTGGGCGGTTTAGAGGCTCCCTCCACCATGAATTGGTCCAAACTGGGTTTTTAGAGGCTCCCTCCACCATGAATTTGCCCAAACTGGGCTGTTTAGAGGCTCCCTCCATCATGAATTGGTCCAAACTGGGTTTTTTAGAGGCTCCCTCCACCATGAATTGGTCCAAACTGGGTTTTTTAGAGGCTCCCTCCACCATGAATTGGTCCAAACTGGGGTTTTTAGAGGCTCCCTCCACCATGAATTTGCCCAAACTGGGCTGTTAAGAGGCTCCCTCCATCATGAATTGGTCCAAGCTGGGGTTTTTAGAGGCTCCCTCCACCATGAATTTGCCCAAACTGGGCTGTTTAGAGGCTCCCTCCACCATGAATTGGTCCAAACTGGGCTGTTAGAGGCTCCCTCCACCATGAATTGGTCCAAACTGGGGTTTTTAGAGGCTCCCTCCACCATGAATTGGTCCAAATTGGGGTTTTTAGAGGCTCCCTCCACCATGAATTGGTCCAAACTGGGTTTTTTAGAGGCTCCCTCCACCATGAATTGGTCCAAACTGGGGTTTTTAGAGGCTCCCTCCACCATGAATTTGCCCAAACTGGGCTGTTTAGAGGCTCCCTCCACCATGAATTGGTCCAAACTGGGTTTTTTAGAGGCTCCCTCCACCATGAATTGGTCCAAACTGGGGTTTTTAGAGGCTCCCTCCACCATGAATTGGTCCAAATTGGGGTTTTTAGAGGCTCCCTCCACCATGAATTGGTCCAAACTGGGTTTTTTAGAGGCTCCCTCCACCATGAATTGGTCCAAACTGGGGTTTTTAGAGGCTCCCTCCACCATGAATTTGCCCAAACTGGGCTGTTTAGAGGCTCCCTCCACCATGAATTGGTCCAAACTGGGTTTTTTAGAGGCTCCCTCCACCATGAATTGGTCCAAACTGGGGTTTTTAGAGGCTCCCTCCACCATGAATTGGTCCAAATTGGGGTTTTTAGAGGCTCCCTCCACCATGAATTGGTCCAAACTGGGTTTTTTAGAGGCTCCCTCCACCATGAATTGGTCCAAACTGGGGTTTTTAGAGGCTCCCTCCACCATGAATTTGCCCAAACTGGGCTGTTTAGAGGCTCCCTCCACCATGAATTGGTCCAAACTGGGGTTTTTAGAGGCTCCCTCCACCATGAATTGGTCCAAACTGGGGTTTTTAGAGGCTCCCTCCACCATGAATTTGCCCAAACTGGGCTGTTTAGAGGCTCCCTCCATCATGAATTGGTCCAAACTGGGTTTTTTAGAGGCTCCCTCCACCATGAATTGGTCCAAACTGGGTTTTTTAGAGGCTCCCTCCACCATGAATTGGTCCAAACTGGGGTTTTTAGAGGCTCCCTCCACCATGAATTTGCCCAAACTGGGCTGTTAAGAGGCTCCCTCCACCATGAATTGGTCCAAACTGGGGTTTTTAGAGGCTCCCTCCACCATGAATTTGCCCAAACTGGGCTGTTTAGAGGCTCCCTCCACCATGAATTGGTCCAAACTGGGGTTTTTAAAGGCTCCCTCCACCATGAATTTGCCCAAACTGGGCTGTTTAGAGTCTCCCTCCATCATGAATTTGCCCAAACTGGGCTGTTTAGAGGCTCCCTCCACCCTGAATTGGTCAAAACTGGGTTTTTTAGAGTCTCCCTCCACCATGAATTGGTCCAAACTGGGCTGGTTAGAGGCTCCCTCCACCATGAATTGGTCCAAACTGGGTTTTTTAGAGGCTCCCTCCACCATTAATTGGTCCAAACTGGGGTTTTTAGAGGCTCCCTCCACCATGAATTTGCCCAAACTGGGCTGTTTAGAGGCTCCCTCCACCATGAATTGGTCCAAATTGGGGTTTTTAGAGGCTCCGTCCACCATGAATTGGTCCAAACTGGGTTTTTTAGAGGCTCCCTCCACCATGAATTGGTCCAAACTGGGGTTTTTAGAGGCTCCCTCCACCATGAATTTGCCCAAACTGGGCTGTTTAGAGGCTCCCTCCACCATGAATTGGTCCAAACTGGGGTTTTTAGAGGCTCCCTCCACCATGAATTTGCCCAAACTGGGCTGTTTAGAGGCTCCCTCTACCATGAATTGGTCCAAACTGGGGTTTTTAGAGGCTCCCTCCACCATGAATTTGCCCAAACTGGGCTGTTTAGAGGCTCCCTCCACAATGAATTTGCCCAAACTGGGCTGTTTAGAGGCTCCCTCCACCATGAATTGGTCCAAATTGGGGTTTTTAGAGGCTCCCTCCACCATGAATTTGCCCAAACTGGGCTGTTTAGAGGCTCCCTCCACCATGAATTGGTCCAAACTGGTTTTTTTAGAGGCTCCCTCCACCATGAATTGGTCCAAACTGGGTTTTTTAGAGGCTCCCTCCACCATGAATTGGTCCAAACTGGGGTTTTTAGAGGCTCCCTCCACCATGAATTTGCCCAAACTGGGCTGTTTAGAGGCTCCCTCCACCATGAATTGGTCCAAACTGGGGTTTTTAGAGGCTCCCTCCACCATGAATTTGCCCAAACTTGGCTGTTTAGAGGCTCCCTCCATCATGAATTGGTCCAAACTGGGTTTTTTAGAGGCTCCCTCCACCATGAATTGGTCCAAACTGGGTTTTTTAGAGGCTCCCTCCACCATGAATTGGTCCAAACTGGGGTTTTTAGAGGCTCCCTCCACCATGAATTTGCCCAAACTGGGCTGTTTAGAGGCTCCCTCCACCATGAATTGGTCCAAACTGGGCTGGTTAGAGGCTCCCTCCACCATGAATTTGCCCAAACTGGGCTGTTTAGAGTCTCCCTCCATCATGAATTTGCCCAAACTGGGCTGTTTAGAGGCTCCCTCCACCCTGAATTGGTCCAAACTGGGGTTTTTTAGAGGCTCCCTCCACCATGAATTGGTCCAAACTGGGCTAGTTAGAGGCTCCCTCCACCATGAATTGGTCCAAACTGGGTTTTTTAGAGGCTCCCTTCACCATGAATTGGTCCAAACTGGGTTTTTTAGAGGCTCCCTCCACCATGAATTGGTCCAAACTGGGGTTTTTAGAGGCTCCCTCCACCATGAATTGGTCCAAACTGGGGTTTTTAGAGGCTCCCTCCACCATGAATTTGCCCAAACTGGGCTGTTTAGAGGCTCCCTCCACCATGAATTTGCCCAAACTGGGCTGGTTAGAGGCTCCCTCCACCATGAATTGGTCCAAACTGGGTTTTTTAGAGGCTCCCTCCACTATGAATTGGTCCAAACTGGGTTTTTTAGAGGCTCCCTCCACCATGAATTGGTCCAAACTGGGGTTTTTAGAGGCTCCCTCCACCATGAATTTGCCCAAACTGGGCTGTTTAGAGGCTCCCTCCACCATGAATTGGTCCAAATTGGGGTTTTTAGAGGCTCCCTCCACCATGAATTTGCCCAAACTGGGCTGTTTAGAGGCTCCCTCCACCATGAATTGGTCCAAACTGGGGTTTTTAGAGGCTCCCTCCACCATGAATTTGCCCAAACTGGGCTGTTTAGAGGCTCCCTCCATCATGAATTGGTCCAAACTGCGTTTTTTAGAGGCTCCCTCTACCATGAATTGGTCCAAACTGGGTTTTTTAGAGGCTCCCTCCACCATGAATTGGTCCAAACTGGGGTTTTTAGAGGCTCCCTCCACCATGAATTTGCCCAAACTGGGCTGTTTAGAGGCTCCCTCCACCATGAATTGGTCCAAACTGGGTTTTTTAGAGGCTCCCTCCACCATGAATTTGCCCAAACTGGGCTGTTTAGAGGCTCCCTCCACCATGAATTGGTCCAAACTGGGGTTTTTAGAGGCTCCCTCCACCATGAATTTGCCCAAACTGGGCTGTTTAGAGGCTCCCTGTACCATGAATTGGTCCAAACTGGGGTTTTTAGAGGCTCCCTCCACCATGAATTTGCCCAAACTGGGCTGTTTAGAGGCTCCCTCCACCATGAATTTGCCCAAACTGGGCTGTTTAGAGGCTCCCTCCACCATGAATTGGTCCAAATTGGGGTTTTTAGAGGCTCCCTCTACCATGAATTGGTCCAAACTGGGTTTTTTAGAGGCTCCCTCCACCATGAATTGGTCCAAACTGGGTTTTTTAGAGGCTCCCTCCACCATGAATTGGTCCAAACTGGGGTTTTTAGAGGCTCCCTCCACCATGAATTTGCCCAAACTGGGCTGTTAAGAGGCTCCCTCCACCATGAATTGGTCCAAACTGGGGTTTTTAGAGGCTCCCTCCACCATGAATTTGCCCAAACTGGGCTGTTTAGAGGCTCCCTCCACCATGAATTGGTCCAAACTGGGCTGGTTAGAGGCTCCCTCCACCATGAATTTGCCCAAACTGGGCTGTTTAGAGTCTCCCTCCATCATGAATTTGCCCAAACTGGGCTGTTTAGAGGCTCCCTCCACCCTGAATTGGTCAAAACTGGGTTTTTTAGAGGCTCCCTCCACCATGAATTGGTCCAAACTGGGCTGGTTAGAGGCTCCCTCCACCATGAATTGGTCCAAACTGGGTTTTTTAGAGGCTCCCTCCACCATTAATTGGTCCAAACTGGGGTTTTTAGAGGCTCCCTCCACCATGAATTTGCCCAAACTGGGCTGTTTAGAGGCTCCCTCCACCATGAATTGGTCCAAATTGGGGTTTTTAGAGGCTCCCTCCACCATGAATTGGTCCAAACTGGGTTTTTTAGAGGCTCCCTCCACCATGAATTGGTCCAAACTGGGGTTTTTAGAGGCTCCCTCCACCATGAATTTGCCCAAACTGGGCTGTTTAGAGGCGCCCTCCACCATGAATTGGTCCAAACTGGGGTTTTTAGAGGCTCCCTCCACCATGAATTTGCCCAAACTGGGCTGTTTAGAGGCTCCCTCCATCATGAATTGGTCCAAACTGCGTTTTTTAGAGGCTCCCTCTACCATGAATTGGTCCAAACTGGGTTTTTTAGAGGCTCCCTCCACCATGAATTGGTCCAAACTGGGTTTTTTAGAGGCTCCCTCCACCATGAATTTGCCCAAACTGGGCTGTTTAGAGGCTCCCTCCACCATGAATTGGTCCAAACTGGGTTTTTTAGAGGCTCCCTCCACCATGAATTTGCCCAAACTGGGCTGTTTAGAGGCTCCCTCCACCATGAATTGGTCCAAACTGGGGTTTTTAGAGGCTCCCTCCACCATGAATTTGCCCAAACTGGGCTGTTTAGAGGCTCCCTCTACCATGAATTGGTCCAAACTGGGGTTTTTAGAGGCTCCCTCCACCATGAATTTGCCCAAACTGGGCTGTTTAGAGGCTCCCTCCACCATGAATTTGCCCAAACTGGGCTGTTTAGAGGCTCCCTCCACCATGAATTGGTCCAAATTGGGGTTTTTAGAGGCTCCCTCCACCATGAATTTGCCCAAACTGGGCTGTTTAGAGGCTCCCTCCACCATGAATTGGTCCAAACTGGGTTTTTTAGAGGCTCCCTCCACCATGAATTGGTCCAAACTGGGTTTTTTAGAGGCTCCCTCCACCATGAATTGGTCCAAACTGGGGTTTTTAGAGGCTCCCTCCACCATGAATTTGCCCAAACTGGGCTGTTTAGAGGCTCCCTCCACCATGAATTGGTCCAAACTGGGGTTTTTAGAGGCTCCCTCCACCATGAATTTGCCCAAACTAGGCTGTTAAGAGGCTCCCTCCACCATGAATTGGTCCAAACTGGGGTTTTTAGAGGCTCCCTCCACCATGAATTTGCCCAAACTGGGCTGTTTAGAGGCTCCCTCCACCATGAATTGGTCCAAACTGGGCTGGTTAGAGGCTCCCTCCACCATGAATTTGCCCAAACTGGGCTGTTTAGAGTCTCCCTCCATCATGAATTTGCCCAAACTGGGCTGTTTAGAGGCTCCCTCCACCCTGAATTGGTCAAAACTGGGTTTTTTAGAGGCTCCCTCCACCATGAATTGGTCCAAACTGGGCTTGTTAGAGGCTCCCTCCACCATGAATTGGTCCAAACTGGGTTTTTTAGAGGCTCCCTCCACCATGAATTGGTCCAAACTGGGTTTTTTAGAGGCTCCCTCCACCATGAATTGGTCCAAACTGGGGTTTTTAGAGGCTCCCTCCACCATGAATTGGTCCAAACTGGGGTTTTCTAGAGGCTCCCTCCACCATGAATTTGCCCAAACTGGGCTGTTTAGAGGCTCCCTCCACCATGAATTTGCCCAAACTGGGCTGGTTAGAGGCTCCCTCCACCATGAATTGGTCCAAACTGGGTTTTTTAGAGGCTCCCTCCACTATGAATTGGTCCAAACTGGGTTTTTTAGAGGCTCCCTCCACCATGAATTGGTCCAAACTGGGGTTTTTAGAGGCTCCCTCCACCATGAATTTGCCCAAACTGGGCTGTTTAGAGGCTCCCTCCACCATGAATTGGTCCAAATTGGGGTTTTTAGAGGCTCCCTCCACCATGAATTTGCCCAAACTGGGCTGTTTAGAGGCTCCCTCCACCATGAATTGGTCCAAACTGGGGTTTTTAGAGGCTCCCTCCACCATGAATTTGCCCAAACTGGGCTGTTTAGAGGCTCCCTCCACCATGAATTGGTCCAAACTGGGTTTTTTAGAGGCTCCCTCCACCATGAATTTGCCCAAACTGGGCTGTTTAGAGGCTCCCTCCACCATGAATTGGTCCAAACTGGGGTTTTTAGAGGCTCCCTCCACCATGAATTTGCCCAAACTGGGCTGTTTAGAGGCTCCCTCTACCATGAATTGGTCCAAACTGGGGTTTTTAGAGGCTCCCTCCACCATGAATTTGCCCAAACTGGGCTGTTTAGAGGCTCCCTCCACCATGAATTTGCCCAAACTGGGCTGTTTAGAGGCTCCCTCCACCATGAATTGGTCCAAATTGGGGTTTTTAGAGGCTCCCTCCACCATGAATTTGCCCAAACTGGGGTTTTTAGAGGCTCCCTCCACCATGAATTGGTCCAAACTGGGTTTTTTAGAGGCTCCCTCCACCATGAATTGGTCCAAACTGGGTTTTTTAGAGGCTCCCTCCACCATGAATTTGCCCAAACTGGGCTGGTTAGAGGCTCCCTCCACCATGAATTGGTCCAAACTGGGTTTTTTAGAGGCTCCCTCCACCATGAATTGGTCCAAACTGGGGTTTTTAGAGGCTCCCTCCACCATGAATTGGTCCAAATTGGGGTTTTTAGAGGCTCCCTCCACCATGAATTGGTCCAAACTGGGTTTTTTAGAGGCTCCCTCCACCATGAATTGGTCCAAACTGGGGTTTTTAGAAGCTCCCTCCACCATGAATTTGCCCAAACTGGGCTGTTTAGAGGCTCCCTCCACCATGAATTGGTCCAAACTGGGGTTTTTAGAGGCTCCCTCCACCATGAATTGGTCCAAACTGGGTTTTTTAGAGGCTCCCTACACCATGAATTGGTCCAAACTGGGGTTTTTAGAGGCTCCCTCCACCATGAATTTGCCCAAACTGGGCTGTTTAGAGGCTCCCTCCATCATGAATTGGTCCAAACTGGGTTTTTTAGAGGCTCCCTCCACCATGAATTGGTCCAAACTGGGTTTTTTAGAGGCTCCCTCCACCATGAATTGGTCCAAACTGGGGTTTTTAGAGGCTCCCTCCACCATGATTTTGCCCAAACTGGGCTGTTAAGAGGCTCCCTCCACCATGAATTGGTCCAAACTGGGGTTTTTAGAGGCTCCCTCCACCATGAATTTGCCCAAACTGGGCTGTTTAGAGGCTCCCTCCACCATGAATTGGTCCAAACTGGGGTTTTTAAAGGCTCCCTCCACCATGAATTTGCCCAAACTGGGCTGTTTAGAGTCTCCCTCCATCATGAATTTGCCCAAACTGGGCTGTTTAGAGGCTCCCTCCACCCTGAATTGGTCAAAACTGGGTTTTTTAGAGTCTCCCTCCACCATGAATTGGTCCAAACTGGGCTGGTTAGAGGCTCCCTCCACCATGAATTGGTCCAAACTGGGTTTTTTAGAGGCTCCCTCCACCATTAATTGGTCCAAACTGGGGTTTTTAGAGGCTCCCTCCACCATGAATTTGCCCAAACTGGGCTGTTTAGAGGCTCCCTCCACCATGAATTGGTCCAAACTGGGTTTTTTAGAGGCTCCCTCCACCATGAATTGGTCCAAACTGGGTTTTTTAGAGGCTCCCTCCACCATGAATTGGTCCAAACTGGGGTTTTTAGAGGCTCCCTCCACCATGAATTTGCCCAAACTGGGCTGTTTAGAGGCTCCCTCCACCATGAATTGGTCCAAACTGGGGTTTTTAGAGGCTCCCTCCACCATGAATTTGCCCAAACTAGGCTGTTAAGAGGCTCCCTCCACCATGAATTGGTCCAAACTGGGGTTTTTAGAGGCTCCCTCCACCATGAATTTGCCCAAACTGGGCTGTTTAGAGGCTCCCTCCACCATGAATTGGTCCAAACTGGGCTGGTTAGAGGCTCCCTCCACCATGAATTTGCCCAAACTGGGCTGTTTAGAGTCTCCCTCCATCATGAATTTGCCCAAACTGGGCTGTTTAGAGGCTCCCTCCACCCTGAATTGGTCAAAACTGGGTTTTTTAGAGGCTCCCTCCACCATGAATTGGTCCAAACTGGGTTTTTTAGAGGCTCCCTCCACCATGAATTTGCCCAAACTGGGCTGGTTAGAGGCTCCCTCCACCATGAATTGGTCCAAACTGGGTTTTTTAGAGGCTCCCTCCACTATGAATTGGTCCAAACTGGGTTTTTTAGAGGCTCCCTCCACCATGAATTGGTCCAAACTGGGTTTTTTAGAGGCTCCCTCCACCATGAATTGGTCCAAACTGGGGTTTTTAGAGGCTCCCTCCACCATGAATTTGCCCAAACTGGGCTGTTTAGAGGCTCCCTCCACCATGAATTGGTCCAAATTGGGGTTTTTAGAGGCTCCCTCCACCATGAATTTGCCCAAACTGGGCTGTTTAGAGGCTCCCTCCACCATGAATTGGTCCAAACTGGGGTTTTTAGAGGCTCCCTCCACCATGAATTTGCCCAAACTGGGCTGTTTAGAGGCTCCCTCCATCATGAATTGGTCCAAACTGCGTTTTTTAGAGGCTCCCTCTACCATGAATTGGTCCAAACTGGGTTTTTTAGAGGCTCCCTCCACCATGAATTGGTCCAAACTGGGGTTTTTAGAGGCTCCCTCCACCATGAATTTGCCCAAACTGGGCTATTTAGAGGCTCCCTCCACCATGAATTGGTCCAAACTGGGTTTTTTAGAGGCTCCCTCCACCATGAATTTGCCCAAACTGGGCTGTTTAGAGGCTCCCTCCACCATGAATTGGTCCAAACTGGGGTTTTTAGAGGCTCCCTCCACCATGAATTTGCCCAAACTGGGCTGTTTAGAGGCTCCCTGTACCATGAATTGGTCCAAACTGGGGTTTTTAGAGGCTCCCTCCACCATGAATTTGCCCAAACTGGGCTGTTTAGAGGCTCCCTCCACCATGAATTTGCCCAAACTGGGCTGTTTAGAGGCTCCCTCCACCATGAATTGGTCCAAATTGGGGTTTTTAGAGGCTCCCTCCACCATGAATTTGCCCAAACTGGGGTTTTTAGAGGCTCCCTCCACCATGAATTGGTCCAAACTGGGTTTTTTAGAGGCACCCTCCACCATGAATTGGTCCAAACTGGGGTTTTAAGAGGCTCCCTCCACCATGAATTTGCCCAAACTGGGCTGTTTAGAGGCTCCCTCCATCATGAATTGGTCCAAACTGGGTTTTTTAGAGGCTCCCTCCACCATGAATTGGTCCAAACTGGGGTTTTTAGAGGCTCCCTCCACCATGAATTTGCCCAAACTGGGGTTTTTAGAGGCTCCCTCCACCATGAATTTGCCCAAACTGGGCTGTTAAGAGGCTCCCTCCACCATGAATTGGTCCAAACTGGGGTTTTTAGAGGCTCCCTCCACCATGAATTTGCCCAAACTGGGCTGTTTAGAGGCTCCCTCCACCATGAATTGGTCCAAACTGGGCTGGTTAGAGGCTCCCTCCACCATGAATTTGCCCAAACTGGGCTGTTTAGAGTCTCCCTCCATCATGAATTTGCCCAAACTGGGCTGTTTAGAGGCTCCCTCCACCCTGAATTGGTCAAAACTGGGTTTTTTAGAGGCTCCCTCCACCATGAATTGGTCCAAACTGGGCTGGTTAGAGGCTCCCTCCACCATGAATTGGTCCAAACTGGGTTTTTTAGAGGCTCCCTCCACCATTAATTGGTCCAAACTGGGGTTTTTAGAGGCTCCCTCCACCATGAATTTGCCCAAACTGGGCTGTTTAGAGGCTCCCTCCACCATGAATTGGTCCAAATTGGGGTTTTTAGAGGCTCCCTCCACCATGAATTGGTCCAAACTGGGTTTTTTAGAGGCTCCCTCCACCATGAATTGGTCCAAACTGGGGTTTTTAGAGGCTCCCTCCACCATGAATTTGCCCAAACTGGGCTGTTTAGAGGCGCCCTCCACCATGAATTGGTCCAAACTGGGGTTTTTAGAGGCTCCCTCCACCATGAATTTGCCCAAACTGGGCTGTTTAGAGGCTCCCTCCACCATGAATTGGTCCAAACTGGGGTTTTTAGAGGCTCCCTCCACCATGAATTTGCCCAAACTGGGCTGTTTAGAGGCTCCCTCTACCATGAATTGGTCCAAACTGGGGTTTTTAGAGGCTCCCTCCACCATGAATTTGCCCAAACTGGGCTGTTTAGAGGCTCCCTCCACCATGAATTTGCCCAAACTGGGCTGTTTAGAGGCTCCCTCCACCATGAATTGGTCCAAATTGGGGTTTTTAGAGGCTCCCTCCACCATGAATTTGCCCAAACTGGGCTGTTTAGAGGCTCCCTCCACCATGAATTGGTCCAAACTGGGTTTTTTAGAGGCTCCCTCCACCATGAATTGGTCCAAACTGGGTTTTTTAGAGGCTCCCTCCACCATGAATTGGTCCAAACTGGGGTTTTTAGAGGCTCCCTCCACCATGAATTTGCCCAAACTGGGCTGTTTAGAGGCTCCCTCCACCATGAATTGGTCCAAACTGGGGTTTTTAGAGGCTCCCTCCACCATGAATTTGCCCAAACTAGGCTGTTAAGAGGCTCCCTCCACCATGAATTGGTCCAAACTGGGGTTTTTAGAGGCTCCCTCCACCATGAATTTGCCCAAACTGGGCTGTTTAGAGGCTCCCTCCACCATGAATTGGTCCAAACTGGGCTGGTTAGAGGCTCCCTCCACCATGAATTTGCCCAAACTGGGCTGTTTAGAGTCTCCCTCCATCATGAATTTGCCCAAACTGGGCTGTTTAGAGGCTCCCTCCACCCTGAATTGGTCAAAACTGGGTTTTTTAGAGGCTCCCTCCACCATGAATTGGTCCAAACTGGGCTTGTTAGAGGCTCCCTCCACCATGAATTGGTTCAAACTGGGTTTTTTAGAGGCTCCCTCCACCATGAATTGGTCCAAACTGGGTTTTTTAGAGGCTCCCTCCACCATGAATTGGTCCAAACTGGGGTTTTTAGAGGCTCCCTCCACCATGAATTGGTCCAAACTGGGGTTTTCTAGAGGCTCCCTCCACCATGAATTTGCCCAAACTGGGCTGTTTAGAGGCTCCCTCCACCATGAATTTGCCCAAACTGGGCTGGTTAGAGGCTCCCTCCACCATGAATTGGTCCAAACTGGGTTTTTTAGAGGCTCCCTCCACTATGAATTGGTCCAAACTGGGTTTTTTAGAGGCTCCCTCCACCATGAATTGGTCCAAACTGGGGTTTTTAGAGGCTCCCTCCACCATGAATTTGCCCAAACTGGGCTGTTTAGAGGCTCCCTCCACCATGAATTGGTCCAAATTGGGGTTTTTAGAGGCTCCCTCCACCATGAATTTGCCCAAACTGGGCTGTTTAGAGGCTCCCTCCACCATGAATTGGTCCAAACTGGGGTTTTTAGAGGCTCCCTCCACCATGAATTTGCCCAAACTGGGCTGTTTAGAGGCTCCCTCCACCATGAATTGGTCCAAACTGGGTTTTTTAGAGGCTCCCTCCACCATGAATTTGCCCAAACTGGGCTGTTTAGAGGCTCCCTCTACCATGAATTGGTCCAAACTGGGGTTTTTAGAGGCTCCCTCCACCATGAATTTGCCCAAACTGGGCTGTTTAGAGGCTCCCTCCACCATGAATTTGCCCAAACTGGGCTGGTTAGAGGCTCCCTCCACCATGAATTGGTCCAAACTGGGTTTTTTAGAGGCTCCCTCCACCATGAATTGGTTTAAACTGGGGTTTTTAGAGGCTCCCTCCACCATGAATTTGCCCAAACTGGGCTGTTTAGAGGCTCCCTCCACCATGAATTGGTCCAAATTGGGGTTTTTAGAGGCTCCCTCCACCATGAATTTGCCCAAACTGGGCTGTTTAGAGGCTCCCTCCACCATGAATTGGTCCAAACTGGGTTTTTTAGAGGCTCCCTCCACCATGAATTTGCCCAAACTGGGCTGTTTAGAGGCTCCCTCCACCATGAATTGGTCCAAACTGGGTTTTTTAGAGGCTCCCTCCACCATGAATTTGCCCAAACTGGGCTGTTTAGAGGCTCCCTCCACCATGAATTGGTCCAAACTGGGTTTTTTAGAGGCTCCCTCCACCATGAATTGGTCCAAACTGGGGTTTTTAGAAGCTCCCTCCACCATGAATTTGCCCAAACTGGGCTGTTTAGAGGCTCCCTCCACCATGAATTGGTCCAAACTGGGGTTTTTAGAGGCTCCCTCCACCATGAATTGGTCCAAACTGGGTTTTTTAGAGGCTCCCTCCACCATGAATTGGTCCAAACTGGGGTTTTTAGAGGCTCCCTCCACCATGAATTTGCCCAAACTGGGCTGTTTAGAGGCTCCCTCCATCATGAATTGGTCCAAACTGGGTTTTTTAGAGGCTCCCTCCACCATGAATTGGTCCAAACTGGGTTTTTTAGAGGCTCCCTCCACCATGAATTGGTCCAAACTGGGGTTTTTAGAGGCTCCCTCCACCATGATTTTGCCCAAACTGGGCTGTTAAGAGGCTCCCTCCACCATGAATTGGTCCAAACTGGGGTTTTTAGAGGCTCCCTCCACCATGAATTTGCCCAAACTGGGCTGTTTAGAGGCTCCCTCCACCATGAATTGGTCCAAACTGGGGTTTTTAAAGGCTCCCTCCACCATGAATTTGCCCAAACTGGGCTGTTTAGAGTCTCCCTCCATCATGAATTTGCCCAAACTGGGCTGTTTAGAGGCTCCCTCCACCCTGAATTGGTCAAAACTGGGTTTTTTAGAGTCTCCCTCCACCATGAATTGGTCCAAACTGGGCTGGTTAGAGGCTCCCTCCACCATGAATTGGTCCAAACTGGGTTTTTTAGAGGCTCCCTCCACCATTAATTGGTCCAAACTGGGGTTTTTAGAGGCTCCCTCCACCATGAATTTGCCCAAACTGGGCTGTTTAGAGGCTCCCTCCACCATGAATTGGTCCAAACTGGGTTTTTTAGAGGCTCCCTCCACCATGAATTGGTCCAAACTGGGTTTTTTAGAGGCTCCCTCCACCATGAATTGGTCCAAACTGGGGTTTTTAGAGGCTCCCTCCACCATGAATTTGCCCAAACTGGGCTGTTTAGAGGCTCCCTCCACCATGAATTGGTCCAAACTGGGGTTTTTAGAGGCTCCCTCCACCATGAATTTGCCCAAACTAGGCTGTTAAGAGGCTCCCTCCACCATGAATTGGTCCAAACTGGGGTTTTTAGAGGCTCCCTCCACCATGAATTTGCCCAAACTGGGCTGTTTAGAGGCTCCCTCCACCATGAATTGGTCCAAACTGGGCTGGTTAGAGGCTCCCTCCACCATGAATTTGCCCAAACTGGGCTGTTTAGAGTCTCCCTCCATCATGAATTTGCCCAAACTGGGCTGTTTAGAGGCTCCCTCCACCCTGAATTGGTCAAAACTGGGTTTTTTAGAGGCTCCCTCCACCATGAATTGGTCCAAACTGGGCTTGTTAGAGGCTCCCTCCACCATGAATTGGTCCAAACTGGGTTTTTTAGAGGCTCCCTCCACCATGAATTGGTCCAAACTGGGTTTTTTAGAGGCTCCCTCCACCATGAATTGGTCCAAACTGGGGTTTTTAGAGGCTCCCTCCACCATGAATTGGTCCAAACAGGGGTTTTCTAGAGGCTCCCTCCACCATGAATTTGCCCAAACTGGGCTGTTTAGAGGCTCCCTCCACCATGAATTTGCCCAAACTGGGCTGGTTAGAGGCTCCCTCCACCATGAATTGGTCCAAACTGGGTTTTTTAGAGGCTCCCTCCACTATGAATTGGTCCAAACTGGGTTTTTTAGAGGCTCCCTCCACCATGAATTGGTCCAAACTGGGGTTTTTAGAGGCTCCCTCCACCATGAATTTGCCCAAACTGGGCTGTTTAGAGGCTCCCTCCACCATGAATTGGTCCAAATTGGGGTTTTTAGAGGCTCCCTCCACCATGAATTTGCCCAAACTGGGCTGTTTAGAGGCTCCCTCCACCATGAATTGGTCCAAACTGGGGTTTTTAGAGGCTCCCTCCACCATGAATTTGCCCAAACTGGGCTGTTTAGAGGCTCCCTCCACCATGAATTGGTCCAAACTGGGCTGTTTAGAGGCTCCCTCCACCATGAATTTGCCCAAACTGGGCTGTTTAGAGGCTCCCTCCACCATGAATTGGTCCAAACTGGGTTTTTTAGAGGCTCCCTCCACCATGAATTTGCCCAAACTGGGCTGTTTAGAGGCTCCCTCCACCATGAATTGGTCCAAACTGGGGTTTTTAGAGGCTCCCTCCACCATGAATTTGCCCAAACTGGGCTGTTTAGAGGCTCCCTCTACCATGAATTGGTCCAAACTGGGGTTTTTAGAGGCTCCCTCCACCATGAATTTGCCCAAACTGGGCTGTTTAGAGGCTCCCTCCACCATGAATTGGTCCAAACTGGGCTGGTTAGAGGCTCCCTTCACCATGAATTTGCCCAAACTGGGCTGTTTAGAGTCTCCCTCCATCATGAATTTGCCCAAACTGGGCTGTTTAGAGGCTCCCTCCACCATGAATTTGCCCAAACTGGGCTGGTTAGAGGCTCCCTCCACCATGAATTGGTCCAAACTGGGCTTGTTAGAGGCTCCCTCCACCATGAATTGGTCCAAACTGGGTTTTTTAGAGGCTCCCTCCACCATGAATTGGTCCAAACTGGGTTTTTTAGAGGCTCCCTCCACCATGAATTGGTCCAAACTGGGGTTTTTAGAGGCTCCCTCCACCATGAATTGGTCCAAACTGGGGTTTTCTAGAGGCTCCCTCCACCATGAATTTGCCCAAACTGGGCTGTTTAGAGGCTCCCTCCACCATGAATTTGCCCAAACTGGGCTGGTTAGAGGCTCCCTCCACCATGAATTGGTCCAAACTGGGTTTTTTAGAGGCTCCCTCCACCATGAATTGGTTTAAACTGGGGTTTTTAGAGGCTCCCTCCACCATGAATTTGCCCAAACTGGGCTGTTTAGAGGCTCCCTCCACCATGAATTGGTCCAAATTGGGGTTTTTAGAGGCTCCCTCCACCATGAATTTGCCCAAACTGGGCTGTTTAGAGGCTCCCTCCACCATGAATTGGTCCAAACTGGGGTTTTTAGAGGCTCCCTCCACCATGAATTTGCCCAAACTGGGCTGTTTAGAGGCTCCCTCCACCATGAATTGGTCCAAACTGGGTTTTTTAGAGGCTCCCTCCACCATGAATTTGCCCAAACTGGGCTGTTTAGAGGCTCCCTCCACCATGAATTGGTCCAAACTGGGGTTTTTAGAGGCTCCCTCCACCATGAATTTGCCCAAACTGGGCTGTTTAGAGGCTCCCTCTACCATGAATTGGTCCAAACTGGGGTTTTTAGAGGCTCCCTCCACCATGAATTTGCCCAAACTGGGCTGTTTAGAGGCTCCCTCCACCATGAATTTGCCCAAACTGGGCTGTTTAGAGGCTCCCTCCACCATGAATTGGTCCAAATTGGGGTTTTTAGAGGCTCCCTCCACCATGAATTTGCCCAAACTGGGGTTTTTAGAGGCTCCCTCCACCATGAATTGGTCCAAACTGGGTTTTTTAGAGGCTCCCTCCACCATGAATTGGTCCAAACTGGGTTTTTTAGAGGCTCCCTCCACCATGAATTTGCCCAAACTGGGCTGGTTAGAGGCTCCCTCCACCATGAATTGGTCCAAACTGGGTTTTTTAGAGGCTCCCTCCACCATGAATTGGTCCAAACTGGGGTTTTTAGAGGCTCCCTCCACCATGAATTGGTCCAAATTGGGGTTTTTAGAGGCTCCCTCCACCATGAATTGGTCCAAACTGGGTTTTTTAGAGGCTCCCTCCACCATGAATTGGTCCAAACTGGGGTTTTTAGAAGCTCCCTCCACCATGAATTTGCCCAAACTGGGCTGTTTAGAGGCTCCCTCCACCATGAATTGGTCCAAACTGGGGTTTTTAGAGGCTCCCTCCACCATGAATTGGTCCAAACTGGGTTTTTTAGAGGCTCCCTCCACCATGAATTGGTCCAAACTGGGGTTTTTAGAGGCTCCCTCCACCATGAATTTGCCCAAACTGGGCTGTTTAGAGGCTCCCTCCATCATGAATTGGTCCAAACTGGGTTTTTTAGAGGCTCCCTCCACCATGAATTGGTCCAAACTGGGTTTTTTAGAGGCTCCCTCCACCATGAATTGGTCCAAACTGGGGTTTTTAGAGGCTCCCTCCACCATGAATTTGCCCAAACTGGGCTGTTAAGAGGCTCCCTCCACCATGAATTGGTCCAAACTGGGGTTTTTAGAGGCTCCCTCCACCATGAATTTGCCCAAACTGGGCTGTTTAGAGGCTCCCTCCACCATGAATTGGTCCAAACTGGGGTTTTTAAAGGCTCCCTCCACCATGAATTTGCCCAAACTGGGCTGTTTAGAGTCTCCCTCCATCATGAATTTGCCCAAACTGGGCTGTTTAGAGGCTCCCTCCACCCTGAATTGGTCAAAACTGGGTTTTTTAGAGTCTCCCTCCACCATGAATTGGTCCAAACTGGGCTGGTTAGAGGCTCCCTCCACCATGAATTGGTCCAAACTGGGTTTTTTAGAGGCTCCCTCCACCATTAATTGGTCCAAACTGGGGTTTTTAGAGGCTCCCTCCACCATGAATTTGCCCAAACTGGGCTGTTTAGAGGCTCCCTCCACCATGAATTGGTCCAAATTGGGGTTTTTAGAGGCTCCCTCCACCATGAATTGGTCCAAACTGGGTTTTTTAGAGGCTCCCTCCACCATGAATTGGTCCAAACTGGGGTTTTTAGAGGCTCCCTCCACCATGAATTTGCCCAAACTGGGCTGTTTAGAGGCTCCCTCCACCATGAAATGGTCCAAACTGGGGTTTTTAGAGGCTCCCTCCACCATGAATTTGCCCAAACTGGGCTGTTTAGAGGCTCCCTCTACCATGAATTGGTCCAAACTGGGGTTTTTAGAGGCTCCCTCCACCATGAATTTGCCCAAACTGGGCTGTTTAGAGGCTCCCTCCACAATGAATTTGCCCAAACTGGGCTGTTTAGAGGCTCCCTCCACCATGAATTGGTCCAAATTGGGGTTTTTAGAGGCTCCCTCCACCATGAATTTGCCCAAACTGGGCTGTTTAGAGGCTCCCTCCACCATGAATTGGTCCAAACTGGTTTTTTTAGAGGCTCCCTCCACCATGAATTGGTCCAAACTGGGTTTTTTAGAGGCTCCCTCCACCATGAATTGGTCCAAACTGGGGTTTTTAGAGGCTCCCTCCACCATGAATTTGCCCAAACTGGGCTGTTTAGAGGCTCCCTCCACCATGAATTGGTCCAAACTGGGGTTTTTAGAGGCTCCCTCCACCATGAATTTGCCCAAACTAGGCTGTTAAGAGGCTCCCTCCACCATGAATTGGTCCAAACTGGGGTTTTTAGAGGCTCCCTCCACCATGAATTTGCCCAAACTGGGCTGTTTAGAGGCTCCCTCCACCATGAATTGGTCCAAACTGGGCTGGTTAGAGGCTCCCTCCACCATGAATTTGCCCAAACTGGGCTGTTTAGAGTCTCCCTCCATCATGAATTTGCCCAAACTGGGCTGTTTAGAGTCTCCCTCCACCCTGAATTGGTCAAAACTGGGTTTTTTAGAGGCTCCCTCCACCATGAATTGGTCCAAACTGGGCTTGTTAGAGGCTCCCTCCACCATGAATTGGTTCAAACTGGGTTTTTTAGAGGCTCCCTCCACCATGAATTGGTCCAAACTGGGTTTTTTAGAGGCTCCCTCCACCATGAATTGGTCCAAACTGGGGTTTTTAGAGGCTCCCTCCACCATGAATTGGTCCAAACTGGGGTTTTCTAGAGGCTCCCTCCACCATGAATTTGCCCAAACTGGGCTGTTTAGAGGCTCCCTCCACCATGAATTTGCCCAAACTGGGCTGGTTAGAGGCTCCCTCCACCATGAATTGGTCCAAACTGGGTTTTTTAGAGGCTCCCTCCACTATGAATTGGTCCAAACTGGGTTTTTTAGAGGCTCCCTCCACCATGAATTGGTCCAAACTGGGGTTTTTAGAGGCTCCCTCCACCATGAATTTGCCCAAACTGGGCTGTTTAGAGGCTCCCTCCACCATGAATTGGTCCAAATTGGGGTTTTTAGAGGCTCCCTCCACCATGAATTTGCCCAAACTGGGCTGTTTAGAGGCTCCCTCCACCATGAATTGGTCCAAACTGGGGTTTTTAGAGGCTCCCTCCACCATGAATTTGCCCAAACTGGGCTGTTTAGAGGCTCCCTCCACCATGAATTGGTCCAAACTGGGTTTTTTAGAGGCTCCCTCCACCATGAATTTGCCCAAACTGGGCTGTTTAGAGGCTCCCTCTACCATGAATTGGTCCAAACTGGGGTTTTTAGAGGCTCCCTCCACCATGAATTTGCCCAAACTGGGCTGTTTAGAGGCTCCCTCCACCATGAATTTGCCCAAACTGGGCTGTTTAGAGGCTCCCTCCACCATGAATTGGTCCAAATTGGGGTTTTTAGAGGCTCCCTCCACCATGAATTTGCCCAAACTGGGGTTTTTAGAGGCTCCCTCCACCATGAATTGGTCCAAACTGGGTTTTTTAGAGGCTCCCTCCACCATGAATTGGTCCAAACTGGGTTTTTTAGAGGCTCCCTCCACCATGAATTTGCCCAAACTGGGCTGGTTAGAGGCTCCCTCCACCATGAATTGGTCCAAACTGGGTTTTTTAGAGGCTCCCTCCACCATGAATTGGTCCAAACTGGGGTTTTTAGAGGCTCCCTCCACCATGAATTGGTCCAAATTGGGGTTTTTAGAGGCTCCCTCCACCATGAATTGGTCCAAACTGGGTTTTTTAGAGGCTCCCTCCACCATGAATTGGTCCAAACTGGGGTTTTTAGAAGCTCCCTCCACCATGAATTTGCCCAAACTGGGCTGTTTAGAGGCTCCCCTCCACCATGAATTGGTCCAAACTGGGGTTTTTAGAGGCTCCCTCCACCATGAATTGGTCCAAACTGGGTTTTTTAGAGGCTCCCTCCACCATGAATTGGTCCAAACTGGGGTTTTTAGAGGCTCCCTCCACCATGAATTTGCCCAAACTGGGCTGTTTAGAGGCTCCCTCCATCATGAATTGGTCCAAACTGGGTTTTTTAGAGGCTCCCTCCACCATGAATTGGTCCAAACTGGGTTTTTTAGAGGCTCCCTCCACCATGAATTGGTCCAAACTGGGGTTTTTAGAGGCTCCCTCCACCATGATTTTGCCCAAACTGGGCTGTTAAGAGGCTCCCTCCACCATGAATTGGTCCAAACTGGGGTTTTTAGAGGCTCCCTCCACCATGAATTTGCCCAAACTGGGCTGTTTAGAGGCTCCCTCCACCATGAATTGGTCCAAACTGGGGTTTTTAAAGGCTCCCTCCACCATGAATTTGCCCAAACTGGGCTGTTTAGAGTCTCCCTCCATCATGAATTTGCCCAAACTGGGCTGTTTAGAGGCTCCCTCCACCCTGAATTGGTCAAAACTGGGTTTTTTAGAGTCTCCCTCCACCATGAATTGGTCCAAACTGGGCTGGTTAGAGGCTCCCTCCACCATGAATTGGTCCAAACTGGGTTTTTTAGAGGCTCCCTCCACCATTAATTGGTCCAAACTGGGGTTTTTAGAGGCTCCCTCCACCATGAATTTGCCCAAACTGGGCTGTTTAGAGGCTCCCTCCACCATGAATTGGTCCAAACTGGGTTTTTTAGAGGCTCCCTCCACCATGAATTGGTCCAAACTGGGTTTTTTAGAGGCTCCCTCCACCATGAATTGGTCCAAACTGGGGTTTTTAGAGGCTCCCTCCACCATGAATTTGCCCAAACTGGGCTGTTTAGAGGCTCCCTCCACCATGAATTGGTCCAAACTGGGGTTTTTAGAGGCTCCCTCCACCATGAATTTGCCCAAACTAGGCTGTTAAGAGGCTCCCTCCACCATGAATTGGTCCAAACTGGGGTTTTTAGAGGCTCCCTCCACCATGAATTTGCCCAAACTGGGCTGTTTAGAGGCTCCCTCCACCATGAATTGGTCCAAACTGGGCTGGTTAGAGGCTCCCTCCACCATGAATTTGCCCAAACTGGGCTGTTTAGAGTCTCCCTCCATCATGAATTTGCCCAAACTGGGCTGTTTAGAGGCTCCCTCCACCCTGAATTGGTCAAAACTGGGTTTTTTAGAGGCTCCCTCCACCATGAATTGGTCCAAACTGGGCTTGTTAGAGGCTCCCTCCACCATGAATTGGTCCAAACTGGGTTTTTTAGAGGCTCCCTCCACCTCCATGAATTGGTCCAAACTGGGTTTTTTAGAGGCTCCCTCCACCATGAATTGGTCCAAACTGGGGTTTTTAGAGGCTCCCTCCACCATGAATTGGTCCAAACAGGGGTTTTCTAGAGGCTCCCTCCACCATGAATTTGCCCAAACTGGGCTGTTTAGAGGCTCCCTCCACCATGAATTTGCCCAAACTGGGCTGGTTAGAGGCTCCCTCCACCATGAATTGGTCCAAACTGGGTTTTTTAGAGGCTCCCTCCACTATGAATTGGTCCAAACTGGGTTTTTTAGAGGCTCCCTCCACCATGAATTGGTCCAAACTGGGTTTTTTAGAGGCTCCCTCCACCATGAATTGGTCCAAACTGGGGTTTTTAGAGGCTCCCTCCACCATGAATTGGTCCAAACAGGGGTTTTCTAGAGGCTCCCTCCACCATGAATTTGCCCAAACTGGGCTGTTTAGAGGCTCCCTCCACCATGAATTTGCCCAAACTGGGCTGGTTAGAGGCTCCCTCCACCATGAATTGGTCCAAACTGGGTTTTTTAGAGGCTCCCTCCACTATGAATTGGTCCAAACTGGGTTTTTTAGAGGCTCCCTCCACCATGAATTGGTCCAAACTGGGGTTTTTAGAGGCTCCCTCCACCATGAATTTGCCCAAACTGGGCTGTTTAGAGGCTCCCTCCACCATGAATTGGTCCAAATTGGGGTTTTTAGAGGCTCCCTCCACCATGAATTTGCCCAAACTGGGCTGTTTAGAGGCTCCCTCCACCATGAATTGGTCCAAACTGGGGTTTTTAGAGGCTCCCTCCACCATGAATTTGCCCAAACTGGGCTGTTTAGAGGCTCCCTCCACCATGAATTGGTCCAAACTGGGCTGTTTAGAGGCTCCCTCCACCATGAATTTGCCCAAACTGGGCTGTTTAGAGGCTCCCTCCACCATGAATTGGTCCAAACTGGGTTTTTTAGAGGCTCCCTCCACCATGAATTTGCCCAAACTGGGCTGTTTAGAGGCTCCCTCCACCATGAATTGGTCCAAACTGGGGTTTTTAGAGGCTCCCTCCACCATGAATTTGCCCAAACTGGGCTGTTTAGAGGCTCCCTCTACCATGAATTGGTCCAAACTGGGGTTTTTAGAGGCTCCCTCCACCATGAATTTGCCCAAACTGGGCTGTTTAGAGGCTCCCTCCACCATGAATTGGTCCAAACTGGGCTGGTTAGAGGCTCCCTTCACCATGAATTTGCCCAAACTGGGCTGTTTAGAGTCTCCCTCCATCATGAATTTGCCCAAACTGGGCTGTTTAGAGGCTCCCTCCACCATGAATTTGCCCAAACTGGGCTGGTTAGAGGCTCCCTCCACCATGAATTGGTCCAAACTGGGCTTGTTAGAGGCTCCCTCCACCATGAATTGGTCCAAACTGGGTTTTTTAGAGGCTCCCTCCACCATGAATTGGTCCAAACTGGGTTTTTTAGAGGCTCCCTCCACCATGAATTGGTCCAAACTGGGGTTTTTAGAGGCTCCCTCCACCATGAATTGGTCCAAACTGGGGTTTTCTAGAGGCTCCCTCCACCATGAATTTGCCCAAACTGGGCTGTTTAGAGGCTCCCTCCACCATGAATTTGCCCAAACTGGGCTGGTTAGAGGCTCCCTCCACCATGAATTGGTCCAAACTGGGTTTTTTAGAGGCTCCCTCCACCATGAATTGGTTTAAACTGGGGTTTTTAGAGGCTCCCTCCACCATGAATTTGCCCAAACTGGCTGTTTAGAGGCTCCCTCCACCATGAATTGGTCCAAATTGGGGTTTTTAGAGGCTCCCTCCACCATGAATTTGCCCAAACTGGGCTGTTTAGAGGCTCCCTCCACCATGAATTGGTCCAAACTGGGGTTTTTAGAGGCTCCCTCCACCATGAATTTGCCCAAACTGGGCTGTTTAGAGGCTCCCTCCACCATGAATTGGTCCAAACTGGGTTTTTTAGAGGCTCCCTCCACCATGAATTTGCCCAAACTGGGCTGTTTAGAGGCTCCCTCCACCATGAATTGGTCCAAACTGGGGTTTTTAGAGGCTCCCTCCACCATGAATTTGCCCAAACTGGGCTGTTTAGAGGCTCCCTCTACCATGAATTGGTCCAAACTGGGGTTTTTAGAGGCTCCCCTCCACCATGAATTTGCCCAAACTGGGCTGTTTAGAGGCTCCCTCCACCATGAATTTGCCCAAACTGGGCTGTTTAGAGGCTCCCTCCACCATGAATTGGTCCAAATTGGGGTTTTTAGAGGCTCCCTCCACCATGAATTTGCCCAAACTGGGGTTTTTAGAGGCTCCCTCCACCATGAATTGGTCCAAACTGGGTTTTTTAGAGGCTCCCTCCACCATGAATTGGTCCAAACTGGGTTTTTTAGAGGCTCCCTCCACCATGAATTTGCCCAAACTGGGCTGGTTAGAGGCTCCCTCCACCATGAATTGGTCCAAACTGGGTTTTTTAGAGGCTCCCTCCACTATGAATTGGTCCAAACTGGGTTTTTTAGAGGCTCCCTCCACCATGAATTGGTCCAAACTGGGGTTTTTAGAGGCTCCCTCCACCATGAATTTGCCCAAACTGGGCTGTTTAGAGGCTCCCTCCACCATGAATTGGTCCAAATTGGGGTTTTTAGAGGCTCCCTCCACCATGAATTTGCCCAAACTGGGCTGTTTAGAGGCTCCCTCCACCATGAATTGGTCCAAACTGGGGTTTTTAGAGGCTCCCTCCACCATGAATTTGCCCAAACTGGGCTGTTTAGAGGCTCCCTCCACCATGAATTGGTCCAAACTGGGCTGTTTAGAGGCTCCCTCCACCATGAATTTGCCCAAACTGGGCTGTTTAGAGGCTCCCTCCACCATGAATTGGTCCAAACTGGGTTTTTTAGAGGCTCCCTCCACCATGAATTTGCCCAAACTGGGCTGTTTAGAGGCTCCCCTCCACCATGAATTGGTCCAAACTGGGGTTTTTAGAGGCTCCCTCCACCATGAATTTGCCCAAACTGGGCTGTTTAGAGGCTCCCTCTACCATGAATTGGTCCAAACTGGGGTTTTTAGAGGCTCCCTCCACCATGAATTTGCCCAAACTGGGCTGTTTAGAGGCTCCCCTCCACCATGAATTGGTCCAAACTGGGCTGGTTAGAGGCTCCCTTCACCATGAATTTGCCCAAACTGGGCTGTTTAGAGTCTCCCTCCATCATGAATTTGCCCAAACTGGGCTGTTTAGAGGCTCCCTCCACCATGAATTTGCCCAAACTGGGCTGGTTAGAGGCTCCCTCCACCATGAATTGGTCCAAACTGGGCTTGTTAGAGGCTCCCTCCACCATGAATTGGTCCAAACTGGGTTTTTTAGAGGCTCCCTCCACCATGAATTGGTCCAAACTGGGTTTTTTAGAGGCTCCCTCCACCATGAATTGGTCCAAACTGGGGTTTTTAGAGGCTCCCTCCACCATGAATTGGTCCAAACTGGGGTTTTCTAGAGGCTCCCTCCACCATGAATTTGCCCAAACTGGGCTGTTTAGAGGCTCCCTCCACCATGAATTTGCCCAAACTGGGCTGGTTAGAGGCTCCCTCCACCATGAATTGGTCCAAACTGGGTTTTTTAGAGGCTCCCTCCACCATGAATTGGTTTAAACTGGGGTTTTTAGAGGCTCCCTCCACCATGAATTTGCCCAAACTGGGCTGTTTAGAGGCTCCCTCCACCATGAATTGGTCCAAATTGGGGTTTTTAGAGGCTCCCTCCACCATGAATTTGCCCAAACTGGGCTGTTTAGAGGCTCCCTCCACCATGAATTGGTCCAAACTGGGGTTTTTAGAGGCTCCCTCCACCATGAATTTGCCCAAACTGGGCTGTTTAGAGGCTCCCTCCACCATGAATTGGTCCAAACTGGGTTTTTTAGAGGCTCCCTCCACCATGAATTTGCCCAAACTGGGCTGTTTAGAGGCTCCCTCCACCATGAATTGGTCCAAACTGGGGTTTTTAGAGGCTCCCTCCACCATGAATTTGCCCAAACTGGGCTGTTTAGAGGCTCCCTCTACCATGAATTGGTCCAAACTGGGGTTTTTAGAGGCTCCCTCCACCATGAATTTGCCCAAACTGGGCTGTTTAGAGGCTCCCTCCACCATGAATTTGCCCAAACTGGGCTGTTTAGAGGCTCCCTCCACCATGAATTGGTCCAAATTGGGGTTTTTAGAGGCTCCCTCCACCATGAATTTGCCCAAACTGGGGTTTTTAGAGGCTCCCTCCACCATGAATTGGTCCAAACTGGGTTTTTTAGAGGCTCCCTCCACCATGAATTGGTCCAAACTGGGTTTTTTAGAGGCTCCCTCCACCATGAATTGGTCCAAACTGGGTTTTTTAGAGGCTCCCTCCACCATGAATTGGTCCAAACTGGGGTTTTTAGAGGCTCCCTCCACCATGAATTGGTCCAAATTGGGGGTTTTTAGAGGCTCCCTCCACCATGAATTGGTCCAAACTGGGTTTTTTAGAGGCTCCCTCCACCATGAATTGGTCCAAACTGGGGTTTTTAGAAGCTCCCTCCACCATGAATTTGCCCAAACTGGGCTGTTTAGAGGCTCCCTCCACCATGAATTGGTCCAAACTGGGGTTTTTAGAGGCTCCCTCCACCATGAATTGGTCCAAACTGGGTTTTTTAGAGGCTCCCTCCACCATGAATTGGTCCAAACTGGGGTTTTTAGAGGCTCCCTCCACCATGAATTTGCCCAAACTGGGCTGTTTAGAGGCTCCCTCCATCATGAATTGGTCCAAACTGGGTTTTTTAGAGGCTCCCTCCACCATGAATTGGTCCAAACTGGGTTTTTTAGAGGCTCCCTCCACCATGAATTGGTCCAAACTGGGGTTTTTAGAGGCTCCCTCCACCATGAATTTGCCCAAACTGGGCTGTTAAGAGGCTCCCTCCACCATGAATTGGTCCAAACTGGGGTTTTTAGAGGCTCCCTCCACCATGAATTTGCCCAAACTGGGCTGTTTAGAGGCTCCCTCCACCATGAATTGGTCCAAACTGGGGTTTTTAAAGGCTCCCTCCACCATGAATTTGCCCAAACTGGGCTGTTTAGAGTCTCCCTCCATCATGAATTTGCCCAAACTGGGCTGTTTAGAGGCTCCCTCCACCCTGAATTGGTCAAAACTGGGTTTTTTAGAGTCTCCCTCCACCATGAATTGGTCCAAACTGGGCTGGTTAGAGGCTCCCTCCACCATGAATTGGTCCAAACTGGGTTTTTTAGAGGCTCCCTCCACCATTAATTGGTCCAAACTGGGGTTTTTAGAGGCTCCCTCCACCATGAATTTGCCCAAACTGGGCTGTTTAGAGGCTCCCTCCACCATGAATTGGTCCAAATTGGGGTTTTTAGAGGCTCCCTCCACCATGAATTGGTCCAAACTGGGTTTTTTAGAGGCTCCCTCCACCATGAATTGGTCCAAACTGGGGTTTTTAGAGGCTCCCTCCACCATGAATTTGCCCAAACTGGGCTGTTTAGAGGCTCCCTCCACCATGAAATGGTCCAAACTGGGGTTTTTAGAGGCTCCCTCCACCATGAATTTGCCCAAACTGGGCTGTTTAGAGGCTCCCTCTACCATGAATTGGTCCAAACTGGGGTTTTTAGAGGCTCCCTCCACCATGAATTTGCCCAAACTGGGCTGTTTAGAGGCTCCCTCCACAATGAATTTGCCCAAACTGGGCTGTTTAGAGGCTCCCTCCACCATGAATTGGTCCAAATTGGGGTTTTTAGAGGCTCCCTCCACCATGAATTTGCCCAAACTGGGCTGTTTAGAGGCTCCCTCCACCATGAATTGGTCCAAACTGGTTTTTTTAGAGGCTCCCTCCACCATGAATTGGTCCAAACTGGGTTTTTTAGAGGCTCCCTCCACCATGAATTGGTCCAAACTGGGGTTTTTAGAGGCTCCCTCCACCATGAATTTGCCCAAACTGGGCTGTTTAGAGGCTCCCTCCACCATGAATTGGTCCAAACTGGGGTTTTTAGAGGCTCCCTCCACCATGAATTTGCCCAAACTAGGCTGTTAAGAGGCTCCCTCCACCATGAATTGGTCCAAACTGGGGTTTTTAGAGGCTCCCTCCACCATGAATTTGCCCAAACTGGGCTGTTTAGAGGCTCCCTCCACCATGAATTGGTCCAAACTGGGCTGGTTAGAGGCTCCCTCCACCATGAATTTGCCCAAACTGGGCTGTTTAGAGTCTCCCTCCATCATGAATTTGCCCAAACTGGGCTGTTTAGAGTCTCCCTCCACCCTGAATTGGTCAAAACTGGGTTTTTTAGAGGCTCCCTCCACCATGAATTGGTCCAAACTGGGCTTGTTAGAGGCTCCCTCCACCATGAATTGGTTCAAACTGGGTTTTTTAGAGGCTCCCTCCACCATGAATTGGTCCAAACTGGGTTTTTTAGAGGCTCCCTCCACCATGAATTGGTCCAAACTGGGGTTTTTAGAGGCTCCCTCCACCATGAATTGGTCCAAACTGGGGTTTTCTAGAGGCTCCCTCCACCATGAATTTGCCCAAACTGGGCTGTTTAGAGGCTCCCTCCACCATGAATTTGCCCAAACTGGGCTGGTTAGAGGCTCCCTCCACCATGAATTGGTCCAAACTGGGTTTTTTAGAGGCTCCCTCCACTATGAATTGGTCCAAACTGGGTTTTTTAGAGGCTCCCTCCACCATGAATTGGTCCAAACTGGGGTTTA